>NW_007062975.1:121062-139654 GCF_000164805.1 Carlito syrichta
CTTTCAGAAAAGTTTGAGCATTCCTTCCCAACCACAAAAGACCCTCAAATTGGGAAGGAATAGGTCTGAGACCCATTAGTGAATAAGCCAGGTGAATTGACTCTGTCCATGCTAGAAGAGGAGCGACTGCTTGAGAAGGCAAATGATGATGACCTTTAAAGTATTTTTGAGACAGCTTCAAATCTCCATATGGTATGGATTAAAGTCAAGGCAGAATATCCTGACGTTACCATAAAACACTGAAAAGTCTGCTCTGCTTCCATTTCCAACTTCCTATCTTTGTGAAGCAGTGGCTGGGAGTGGCTACTGCACTCCAGTCTAGGCAACAGAGTGATACTCCCATTCAAAAAAAAAAAAGAACTCAGAAGAAGAATAATATATTTCTGTTGTTCTTCAGTGAAACTTGTTCTTCAGTTTATTTCCTTATGTTTGAAGAATTTCTTGAAAAAATTTTATAGGATGTCTCCAGGAATTGTGTGTGTGTGTTTGTTTTGTTTTAGATCTAAGAAAGTCTTTACTTTGCCTTAATTCCTTAGAGAGGTTTTTGTTGGATACAATACTTTTGCTTGACAGTTCTTTTCTTCCAGCACTTAAAAGTATTGGTCTACTTTTTTGGCCTCTGTGAGATATGACAAAAAATGTGAAGTTATTTAAATGCTTTTTTCTCTCCAAGTAGTATATTTTGAAGCCTTTTTTCAAGACGTTTTTGTCATTAGTTTTCAGCAGTTTGATTATGATGTCTCTGAGCATGAATTTATTTGTGTTTATTTTGTTTTGCGTTTGCTGAGTTTTTATATCTGTAGGTTTATGTGAATTGGTAAATTTAGGACATTTTCAGCCATTATTTCTTCAAACATAAGGGTGTTTATATATGTATGTATATGTGCATACACATACACCCACATATAGCTCATTTTCTACTCTCTTGGATTTTCAAAGACATGCATATTAGATCTTTTTGTATAGTAATGCAAGTTCCTAAAGCTATGTTTATTTTTTGAGATTATGTGTCTGTTTTGATCATATGCAATAACTTCTATCTTCAAATTCATTGACTCTTCCTCTGCCATTTTTGTTGTGCTTTCCAATTTTTAAAAAAATTTCAGTTATTCTGCTTTTTATTTCTAAAATTACCATAAAATATTCATATATCTTTTGTTTATTTTTTGAGACTTTCTTTCAATTCACTTCAAGAGGTTTGCCCTTACTCATTTGAGCATTTTAATAATAACTGCTTTAAAGCCAGTCAGATGATTCCAAAATCTGTCATCTTAGTGTTAATGTAGGTTGTTTTTCCCCATGCAAGTTGAAATTTTCCCAGTTCTTCATATCCTGAGTAATGTTTTATTGTATATTAGACATTTCAAATATTATGTTGTGAGACTCTAAGTCTTGTTTTAATTCAACTGAAAATATTGACTTTTTTTAATCAGGCAAATTGATCCAGAAGGGTTTAGTTCACAAGTTCTGACCAGCTTTCTGATTTTTGTTTGTTTTCTTCTTTGTTTTAGTGTCAGTTTCATGTTCAAAGTATTTTTAGGACTATTCAGATATATCCTGTATGTTGCATATCACCTGATAGCTGGTCTGGAATCTAATATATATATGTTCATTTTTCAAAGTCTTCAGTATGCTTTCTAGGATAAGATATATTCATGTATAATTTGGGGCTAAACCCAAGGATTAATAAAAACTTGGTGACACTGGTTTCCTAAGGTCCTCTTACTCCTTCTCTGCAATCTCTCTGGTAATTTTTGGTTACCTGAGGATTGTCTTTGTAATTCTCTAGCTAAAAAACTATGGCTTTGCTCTTTCTTTCCTATTACAGACTCCTATGACTGTTCCCAAGTTGGAGGTCAAGCAGGAAGACACAGAAAGGAAAAATTCCTTTATGAGCCTTCCCTTGGGACCAAGTCTTCTTGTGAGTTTTAGAAACCTGAGGACGCTCTGGTGCCATCACTGTCACTGTCAAGTGAAGCTCTTTCTATTCATGTTGAGGTCTGCTTCTGAATTTCTCCAAGTCAAGGCTGGGTGCCTCCAAAGGAAAAACATGTAAACTCACTTCTGGTTTTGTTTTATTTTCAGTTCTGGTCTTTCTCAATCCATCTGCTACTATTTACCTTCCAGAGTCCTTGAAAATACAATTTATATGTTTTTGTCCTTGTTTGATAGTTGCATCAGTGAGAGATACAAGGCTTAGTTTATGTATCTTATTCAAAACTAGAAGTTTACTAAAGAGTTTTGAACAAGGATAAATACGATAATAAAAGTAGTAATGAAGAAGGATAAATCTTATTGTGTGTAAGTTATCTTTGTAGGGAAAGAGATTAAATGGAGACAAATAAATTATTCGTGTCTTGATTTTAGCTTTTAGTTGTTAACTTCAGCCATGGAAAGCTTTTACTTATCCTTTTTCTACAAAAATAATCACAAATTTGGTAATCAGCTTCTAATTACTCAGTTATCTATACTATTAGCATTTGGAAATTAATTTAAGATGCTATGCATTGTCAATATCAGAAATTTTGTAAAAATTTTCATGTGTGTATGCAAATATTATAAGAACAGCAACAGTAGGAATAGAATTCAATTTTTAACGTTCCTGTCTTTAATTTTTAAAAAAGTTTTCTCTGCATTCATTCTCTGTGACTGAGTATTTTCCAAATAAAGCTCAGCACTACTGAAGGCTCAGAAAAACTTTCAGTGCTAAAATAATCCATCTCTGAACAAAGTTCTTGGTATTGTAAGCCTAAACTTTAAAATTTAGTTTTGATTCTTAAATATATATATATATGTATATCATATGACCAGACTAAATTTTAAAGCCTACCAAATGAGACTAATCTCTTGTTCACAACCTGACAAAGGACAGAACATAGTACAATTGCCAGTAAGAGAAACAGAGGGCATTGTGCACATAGACAATCCTGTCCTTCAATTGCAATGACATCCACATGCCGGGCTTTCCTGAATCATGCGTTGGCAACATTTGTCTCTTAAAAACACACTGAAGTGTTTTTAATTTCACTGAAGTAATTCTTTATTTATATTAACCTATTATTTGTGTAAACATTTATGAGAATTTAAGTTAGGACACGTATAGATAAATAGCTGTTCAGGTAATAAGCTAAGGATCTAGAACTTCTAAGGTCATAAACCTAAATTACTCAGACTTTTTCTACGTATTGGCATCAGAATGATGATGGGGACTTTTAAAGATTGTTTTCCTCCAGAAGCAGAATCTCTTGATTGTGAACTCTGTGAGGGCAAGGACCAGGTACCAAGCACGTGACTAGAAAAGTCTGCTTTCTACCCTTGGTGAGAAGTTCATGTTAAGGCCAGTGCCTGGGCCATAGACGGGGTTCTATAAAGTTTGTTAAATTCAATTACTTTCTAAAATGTTTAATTTCTGCACAAGCCCATATATCGATCACATGCATCAGCACAGACTTCCTTTCCCCTCTTACATCACAACCATGAAAATAATAGAAATCATTCACATTTACTACCAGAACTGTGCTTTAAACAAAGCAAAGCAAAACAAAACATAACAAAAAACACTAAACAACACCTCTGCATTTCCATTTTTTCAATTCACTGCTAGCTGTGTGCTAAAGCATTGGAGAGACTATGCAAACATACCTACTGATTTTTCCACTGCTTCCTTCTCTACTAGCCCCATGAAACAAACAATAATCAAATGACTTCAGTTAAGTTATCTGAGACCAAGACTAGAATAACAATCATAGGCTAAGATATACAAAAGGAGGAAAAGATTAAATATCTGTCGAATGAATTCTATATGTCAACAAATGCTCTGTTTGCTTTGTGTACAGTATCTGATTTACTCCTTACAGAGCCTCTGGGTTATTTTTAACGTGATTCTACAAATAAGAATACTGAGACTTAGATGAGATAATAAGAAATTAAATGAAAAAGCAAATAACTCACTTTTAGTTTCATAGCTGCAATTACAACACACACTCAAAACAAACATCCCAGAACCTGACAATGCTGTATAATTAAAACTATACAGTCCCAGTTCACTTCCTCAGTCAGTGTTCAATGTAATGACATATTTCTAGATATATTTTTTGTTGAACTTTTTTCTGAGAGGATCCAGATCATCTTGGTGATGCTGCCCAGAACAGGAGAAATGTGCACTTGGACAGAAGCTTCCAGGGACAATATTCTTATTTCATGCAAGCAAAATGCATTTGAACAACAGGTGGGGCTAGTTTCCTTCACAACAGACCTTGGCAGATGCAAATTCTCTCAGCAGGCCGGACTGCTCAGAGGAGTAACAACCCCTCTCACATCCCTCAGCCTTAACAACAGCATTATGTGCTCCTAGATTTCACAGTCTTCAAAAGTCCTTCTGATTCCAAATTTTAAAACTTGAGGTCATATTTTTAAAAATAGAGAACTAGATAGGAAGAATTGATGGTACATAGAAACACTTTCTAAATACTCCCTTTTCCTCTAATTTCATTTGAAAGCAAAATAAAACAAAATAAGAAACAAACAACAACAAAAAAAAAACCAGCCATCGTCATGGTATAATTTCTTGAGACTTGTCCTCTTAGATGTGTTTCTACCAGTGTGCAATATAAAATCAAACCTATTTTGTTTATTTAAATATTAAGAAGGTTGCAGCCTAGGTGTAAAATGAAAGTTCCACAAAACAGATCACAGAGACTGCCCTGCCATCCTCAACATGTGGCTGCAGAAAGTGGAAAATCAGTAGTGTGAGAGTGACAGCTGCTTAGAAAGGAGGAGAGAAAGTGCCCCCCATGTGCAGTGAGCTGCAGGGACTAAGCAACAAAGTAAAGTTAGTGTAAAATGACTGGGCAGCAGCTGCCTGTATCATCTCACAAGGGGTTTGTTCATATAATCACAAAATTTAAAGAACTTGCAAGGCCACCTGTTCACCATTGGAAAGAGAGAAGGGCCTGATGTCCTGAAAAAGGCTGCTGCCCCGGGGACAGAGTTTGGTGATAGAAGGTAGCTGTGGTAGCAGGAAGCTGACAACAACATGATGCCAGCACCAAGGACTGGTACTATTGGCCTAGACCCAACCAGACCACGGCACCATCTCCCCAAAGAGACAGCTGCCATCAGGGAACCACTGAAACAACTTGGGAGCCTGAAAACAGTTTTCAATCTAGCCTTAGGGTAGCCTGTGATATGGTTAGAGGGGCATTGCAGACACAGAGTAACTTATCCTACTAGATTTGTTGACCTGGGGAAATATCTGTAACTGGGTTTTATTAGTCTATATGCTGGCTGTTTAATTTTGTCTTGGAGGTTTGCATTTTATGAAGAAAAGAATACACTTACTAGAATTTTGCTCTTTAAAAGGGAAGATGTTCCCAGCATTTTCTTTGGCCCCTCTTCTCCCTGACAGTTTTAATCTTAAGTGATGCTAAGTACAATAGCAGTACACTGGGGGCTTTATCCATTAGTACTGCCAACTCTCATAAAGTCCATAGACTTTGTGGAGGGAATCAATCAGAGGCAAAGAGACAAGAATAATTCTATATTTTAGCAACCCTAAACTGGGTCTCAGAAGGATATGTTTCCCTCTTCAGCTATGAAATAGTCTTTAGTAAATTTCAAGAAAAACACCATTCTCAATAGTAAATGAATATTTTATTTCACGTATGCAAGAAGCTGAGGAAAAGGACAGTAGATTGCTAAAAAATAAGAAAATTCATACTTTAGAAGCAAGGATAGCACCAGCTTGACTTTAGTATCAGTGTCTGGCCAAAATTTACTCTTTGTCTTTAAGTTCATTCTTAGTCTATGAATAGCAGAATAGTCAAATTCCTACACTGATGTAATTTCTGACATTCCCAAACTTGAATAGCCATCATACGATTGCATAGGTCCCATCCTATCAAATTAACAGCATAATGGTAGTAATACAGAGAAGGCTTCCCTTAGGATTTGCTGCCACTGTCTGCAAATGTTTACTTTCACATATATAGTAATGACAGATTTAAAGAGTGAAGGGCTTATTATGTGCATTATACTTTGAAGTTTATCAACTAGTTGTAGTGTAAACATATTTATATTTACTATTCAAGCAGTATAATTCTATAATAAGTAATGATTGTGAATGCTGTTAATGTAAAAAATTAAGGACTTTCAATATAAATAAGTAGGAAAATAGACTAACAGCTATAATGAATATAAAGAGAGTGTTTTATGTGGACAACTTTAAAAAAGAGAGCCACCAATGTTCAGTAAATTTTAAAATAATAATATAAAGCTGAATAATAGCCATTAGATTATATCATAATTTTAAAAATCACAGAATGTTTGAATGAACTAGGATTCATAATTTTAAACATTATTATACTTGAGATATGCATTAAATTATTAGGCATTTAATACCATTTAGGTCATAAGGCTTTCAAGAAAAATTCCTACTTAGTGATTCCTCACATATTTAATGGCAAATAAAACTAAATTTAGAATTTAGATGGCTCCATACAAATCATATATAAGGAACTACAACCTAACATAGTACTTAAACTGAAAACCTACCTAGGAATTTGCCTTTGTAACAAATAGCAGAGGATCAGCCAATCACAGCAGCCGACATTCATTCAATCAACTGTTCAGCTGTTCAAACTGTGTTTGAACAAAATAAACACTGAACTGTAACCAATCAGCTGTCTCTGATCCTCACCTCCAGTTTCAGACTTCATTTCCATTTTCTGTCCATAAGTGGTTTCAGACCACAGTGTAGCCTGGGAGTTCCTCAGAATTGTTTTGATACCGAGGGCTATTCAATTCTAGAATTACGAATAAAAGCCAATTAAGAGCTTTAAACCTAATTTGTTGAAATTTTGTCTTTTAATGGTAAGAATAAATTAATAATGGCAGAATGTTAACTTTGCAACTGAAAATTTAATTAGTAGAAAAACCTCTAAAATTATGCATAACTTTTAAATCATTTTTGATCCAGAAAGAATCAAAGCTATGAAAAGCACAAGGAAAAATGTGTTACAAAAAAATGAGGTACACAAAGAATATTTTGTTCTTTTAATCACATTTGAAAACAACAGACTTTGATAGAATGACTTAGAAGATACTTCTTTCAGTGCTGTGTTAATGCAGGGGAAAGTTTTAACAAAGACTTGTTAAAATAACTACCATTATAGGTGGATGCCGCTTTCAAGAACTGATGGTATTCCTAAATTGACATACCCAAATTATGAACCTGATACAAAATTATTTCTGTTTCAGTAAAACATGTTTACTGAAAACACAGTTTATTTAGCTGTGAATGGGAAGACTAGTGAAGTTATTAGATATATTGACTGAAAGTTAATTTTGTAAATATGTCATGTTCCCCTTTCTACAGCAGGAAGAATCTAGCAACGTTTGGTGTTGAAAAAAAATTGGTTTTGCACTAGAATATCTAATTTTTTGAAAGTAAATGAATAAAAGTATTAATTAAAAACTGCATATATTAATTTTTAAATAAAATTTTAGCTATTGTTATCCTAAAAATTTACCAACCCCAAATTTATTTTAGCCATTTAACATTCAGTCATTCAGTGCACTACTATAAAATGACCTGATTCCATATGAAAATAAAATAATGCAAAACCCTGAAATGGTGTTGGAAAAATACACAGGCAAATCTCTTATTATACAGGTGAGGAAACTAAGTCCAAAATCAAATAATAAATGGTTGCACTGATGCCATTATTCAGGTGTCTAATATTCTTGTCCTGTCATTTTTAACATTAGGTCATATGCATCCTTACAATCAGGAAATTATTTTAAAAATTCTCTATATTGATTTTCATTGAATCATAAGCCATATATAACAGGAAAACATTTTAATTCTGAATGGCACAGTTCTAGTTCCTTTGTGTTTGCTCATTAGAAGAAGAAAACCACATTCAGGAATAGCTGAGCCAAACCATATTGACAAAACACAGGTCATTTGTACAGTTTTCCTCCCCCAACTATGAGATAATGTTCTAAAAAATTTTGATAAAAATCAATGAATTAGAGTCATAAAAATAGTAGTAGAAAGGTTGATTTTTAAAAAAAGCTAGCCATACTATAAATGCTAGTTCATTAAGAACCACAATTTAGCCGGGCTCAGTGGCTCAGCCTGTAATCCCACACTTTGGGAGGCCTAGGTGAGTGGATTGCCTGAGCCCGCGGGTTCGAGACCCGCCTGGGCAACTTGGCAAGACCTCATCTCTACAATAAATTAAAAAATTAGCTAGCTGTGGTAGCGTGCGCCTGTACTTCCAGCTACTTGGAAGGCTGAGGTGGAAGGATTGCCAGAGCCCAGCAGGTCGAGGTTGCAGTGTCTGGGAGCGGCCACTGCACTCAAAAAAAAAGAACCACAATTTCAATGCCATTGCTTCCAAAAAGTCACAGCGACAAAATAGAGGGAAAAATAAATGAAACTTTATGCAAGCAAGAAAAAACTTGTTTATTAAGACACTGCAATTTGTGGTACAGCTGTTACTATAGTTTAGCAGATCTCCTCCTGAAGGAAACAATGGTAACTCTCTTTGAAGAGAGTGAAGATCATGGCTACACTTTGAATTTGAGTAGGTATTTACTTAGTGTATTTCCCAGAGGATTGAACCATAACTCCTTGCCACCACACAACAAAATATCAGTAAAGACATAAAAAGACTGCAGAGTATCTAAGATGGAGCTCTTTGCCTTCATTACCCTATATTGCCTTAGATTATAGAAAAATGGACAGTTCATGAAAGAAAATTCAGTTTTCAAACTGTATATTAAATAAAGAAAACAAACAGTATGGTGGGAAGAGAGTCAAGAGGCCACCCACTGCACATTTCATCTTAGAGACACACAATCATGAGCAAGAAGAAAAGAAAACACTATGACAACTATGAAAAGCCACTAGATTTGGGAAGAAAGGATGGAAAAGCGGGGGATAGAAGACAGGGAAAAAATAGTTTTCAAAAACAAACAGATTTAGCAAATACAAATATAAAAATATGGGACATTCCATTAAGTTTGAATTTCATAGAACAAATAACTTTTAGGACAAACATGTCCTAAATGTTGCATAAATCTTTATACTAAAAAGAGATATTCATTGTTTACCTAACAAAATATCATAAGAGACATAAATATATTACTCAACTCTCATAAACTCATAAACCCCCCTACTCACAACTGCTCCTTCCAATATGACATAATAGAAGAACATAAATTCATTAAAACAATAATTCAAAGGCAAAATGATAGAATGAGATGACAAAGAATACTGATCTAAGGGGGAAAAACACCAAAAACAGTAACCTTATGAAACTAATAAATAAATTAGGAAAAGAGTAGATGCAACCGAAAATCAAATTATTGACAAAGAGGAATGGCTTAAGATGATTACAGTAAAGGAAGATGAATAACAGATAAACACATAAAAGCAGTTAGAGAAAAGTGAGTAGATGTAGACTTTAGACAAAGAAATCCAACATGACGCTAATAGGTATCCCTGAAGCAGAGAATTTAACAAACAAAAAATAACATTTATTCTAAGATCTAACCCAAGTAACTTTCTGAAAAATAAAAAAGGTTAACTAAAAAATTTTTTTAAGTTGAAGGAGCATTCTTTCTAGAAAATATGATACCAAATAGTCAAACATTAAATTTTCATATCTAACCAAGTTAAGCTATTACGAGTTAAAGGTAACATATTTTTAGCTATCCTGATACTATAAAGCCAACACCTATCCAGTAGAAACATTGAGAAGAAAATGGAAAATTATCTAAAAATTGAAGAAAAGAAAATACAAAGGAAGGGTATTATATAATCCCAAAGCATGATGCAAGTAAAAAAGCAAGTCAGTATTGTCAAACATGAAAGTAGAGAACTTAACAAATTAAAAAAAAAAAATTTGTTCTAAGATCTAACAGAAGAAACTTTTCTGATAAAAAAAGGTTAAATATTTTTTTAAGCTGAAGGAGCATTCTTTCTATAAAATGTGATACAAAATAGTCAAACATTTAACTTCTATATCTAACCAAGTTAAGCTACTACGTGTTAAAAGTAACGTATTTCTAGGCATCCTGACACTAAAAAGCCAACACCTATCTAGTAGAAATATTGAGAGGAAAACAGAAAATTCTCTAATAATTGAAGGAAAGAAAATATAAAGGAAGGGTATTATAAAACCCCAAAGCATGACGCAAGTGAAAAAGCAAGTCAGTATAGTCAAACATGAAAACAACTCATACTGAAAAGCCCACATAACCCGTCTTAGGAAGAAAAAATAACCAAAAAATACTACTTGACCACAAAATTCAGCCAACAATATGAATTTAATAAAATGTTCAAGAATGGAGAGTAGCCCAAAGACTGAATAGTTGAGGGCAATGAGTCTATTTGAGTTTATGACTGATAGTAGACAACTGGAAATTGTGGATATCAAAGAGAATGTGTATGTTCTAAACTTGGTAAACGTAAACACAAAAGATACAACTAATGAAAAACTGGGAGGAAGTGTGACTGTGGCGATATTTTTTCTTTCATAACAGGGAGTTAAGTGAGCTTTGTAAGTTAAAAAAAGAAAAAGAAACTTGCTTGCATGTTTTTCATGTTTTTCAAGTTAATTCTATTTGAAACTTAGATGGATTTTTTTAGAAAAAACGT
The DNA here is from genome assembly GCF_000164805.1 of Carlito syrichta. Lineage (NCBI taxonomy): Eukaryota > Metazoa > Chordata > Mammalia > Primates > Tarsiidae > Carlito > Carlito syrichta. The sequence goes on from NW_007062975.1 coordinate 131,732, forward strand.
ATCTTTAGGTGAAAATAAAACATGTATTTGAGGCCAACAGTTCCCTCTAAAAGTAAAGTTTAAGTTTTATCCTTCTGTTAAATTAAAATATCCTTCTGCTAAATTAAAATATCAACTATACTATAATCTTAGTGTTTACATCTGTGTCTGTATATCTACCCATCTACCTCTCCATCTGTTCATTCCTCTATCCATTCTTTTATCTAGAAATGTACATGGAACTATGTCAGAGGATTTTATGTATCTGATGTTAATTGTGAATCTTTCTGTGATTTGATTTGAGTCCCTTTTTTTAAAAAAATGATTTTAATGTATGTTTAAATTGTAAGCAAAACAATATAGTGAGTTTTCCAAAAGAAAAACACAATGTACAACAAAAATGTCAAAATGGAAATAAGGTTAACTCTTAAAAATAGGAATGCAGATTAATCATATTTTAATCTATGATTATTTCAGCATTTTTAAACATTTATAAAGTAAAATATTTCTTTAAACTCACTAGAAATATAAAATGAAAAATCACAGATTTTCTGTCTCCTTCTCCAACCTCCCATTCCTATTCTCCAGAAGTACACACTGCTAATTGTGTACTCTTCCTTCTAGAAATTTTATTGGCATGTATAAGCCATATACATAGAAGTAGATACAGATATATCTTTTTTTTATGTAAGCAGGATCAAACAACTCTCAAGTTCTTTATAAGCAAGTAAAAAACATTATGTGAATGGAGTTAATTTGCTTACTATTATTTATTTTCTCTGCATTTTGGGATCATTTTCACTAAGTTTCAATGAGATGCTGGAAAATTCCTTTTGTTTTGAAGAATTTAATATGCACATTAAAGAAGATTTTATTTCTTAGTCTTTTGACTAGCTCTCCATCCAGATTTTCAATTCTTTCTTGATTTCCTGATTCTGAGTTGTTGATTCCCACCCTCTGGGTCCCCTAGGACTCTCAGAGATGTCAATTAACTATGGTGCTTGGTAAAGATGGAAAATCAAGCTTGAGGTAATTTCAATTTAATAAATCTCCATTGGCTCCCAAGGCTATTATCCAGCCATCGTCAAAAATATACAGAGTATTATGTAACATTAGTTCCATTCATGATACCTCCATGCCAGAGCATGTTAGAACACTGCAGAATACTGTAACCTTGCTTTTCCCCTTTGTCTTCCCCTTCCCTTTTGTATGCTAGGTGGTTTACCTCTCTATCCACCACTCAAAACTTAGAATTGTAGTTCAAATGCTTAGGCTCATTTTTATGTTTTGTTTGTGTGTTTGTTTTAACTCAAAAGTTCACTTTGGAACCTTCTATTCAATCCCTTTAATATAGCAGTGAAGTTCTTATAGTTTTGCAGTTAATAATAAGGATACAGTTTTCCCAATTCAAGAAGCTGATTTAATGGAAGTTTTTAACTGGGATGAAATTACTGTATTAGCCAGAATCACAGAATGCAACAGAAACTGTTTGAGAAACTGCTCAGAGATCACAGTTTGGGCAGGACAGTGAAGCACAGCATCATGCCCAAAGAAGACCTGAAAGGCTCATCAGCAAGAGGTAAAATCCAGTGCAATATCTTGGCTGCTAAATGATAAGCGCTCTGTTCTGTCTCCTGCTAGGAATTGCTTGTATATCTTGGGATCCTAACTTACCAGCAGTATTCTAATCCAAGAGGGAGAACCACATTATGTCAAATTGGTGCTGGCTGCAAGGTAACCCCCTCACAGATCATGCTCTTCTGGAGAAAGGTTAATATGAATCTGCTGCTACACTCTTCAGCTAGAGTCTCTATTTGATCGTATTAAATGGAGCCTGAGAATCCTGCCTCAAGTCTTTTTTTTCTTCCAGAGAAGTCTGAGTGTTGGCTTCTCTGCTTCAAGGTATTCTCTCCTAGTGCCTTTGGAATCTCAGGACCAATGGGCAGCTGTCCGGGTCAAGGCACAGCCTCCCTCTCCTCAACCTTTCCCCTCACAATCTGGAAGGACTGGAGCTGCCTCTGATTTGCAGTCCCAGCAGCTGGCCACCAGTGGGTTCACCTCAGCAATTAAAATGCCAAGACGAATTTCTGCAGAAAAGCTGGTGACGCTTTGCCCTGCAGCTGCGCAAGGAACAGATGAACTGCTAGCCAAAGGCAGAACCGTCCGTCATACTCACTTGCAGCTGTTCCCGAATTTACTCGCTTCCTTTCCTGCAAATTCCAGGGTTTTTCTTTGCTGCACTGTAAATCAATTTTCACTCCAATTTTGTGGAATTTGGGAGTTCTCTATTTTAAAGGAAAACTAGGAAACTCTGTGACTTATAACATCCCTCTACTCTTTTACTTGAGCCATCTCTTGAGTAGTGTGACTAGGAAGATAGAGTAATATGATTCAAAAGGGATTTGAAGGGAAATATGAGGTATTAAGTGTCAAATTTCATTACATACCTAAATGTTCCAAATGTAAGTTCTAAAGAGTTCCTAGGATGGGGCTCAGTTAAGTATCCACATCACTCGGTATACATGCTTATAAATGAATGTCCAACTCTGGAAATGTACTTGTAAATATGTGAATATGCATCTGTCTCAATGCAGTAAAAGGTTTAAGGTAAAATGTAATATGATAATCCAAAAGGTTGAATGAAAACAAATTTTGAAAGCTACGCTCCCATGCCCATTAACTGTGAGTTTGCTAAATCCCCTTATTGTTGAGTCACAGAGATAATACCATTTAGCACAGACTCTGTGGTTCAATGGCTAAGTGAATTAAAACAAAATGTTCAAATATTGAGATACTGTGGACTCATTCATTTCATACAAGGAATGACTGTACCAGGCTCAGTGAAAAATGTACATGCAATTAATCATGAGGTCTTGAGCAACAATTATTTTTTATCTAAGTACTAACATTATAAAAGTCCAGGTGATTGTACACGTGATATCAAGCAGATTTATAGTCAAATAATGTGTCGATAAAATTTTAGATAAACAACCTATTTATTCTTAATAGTTCCCTCTCCCTTGCTGTGAGTAGATTTTGTCAGTTTTTAGAATAAATTGTATGTAATTTGAATATACTTTAGACCTCCCATTGGAGTTCTCTAATACTAGATTTAATTTTAGGTGTCAAAATTTCAGCATTACAGGTGTCCTTGTCTCTTGTTAAACAAATAATCTGATTTTTAAACCTGGCACAGTGGGAGAAGCAAGGGTCCTGTTAATGTGACTAACAGGCTGGCAAAAAGCAGTACTCTCTATATACTAGGTATGTTGATTAAGAAATGTTTTGAACTTGAATTAGATTGGGAATTACAAGATTCAGAGCACATTACAACATAAGCAATGACTCAAGTAAAAAACAAACAAACAAAAATATCTTTACCCAATTTCCACCTCTGAAATTCATAGGGATAAATATATATTTTGCATAGAAAACTTAAAACCCACAAATAACATTCATAAGATTAAATTTCTTTATTATATATGATTAAAAGTAGTGTTTATAAAGTTATGGTTGTTTAAGGCCTGATATAGTAACAACAACAACAACAACAAATACATGTAAAGTTTCACTTACAATAAAAATGTCCAGCCCCAAGTCTATAATAATAGAATACCTCTAATGACTGCCATGCTGATATCCTCCAAATTGCCTTTGCTAACTATGGAAACCAAACAACTAGATTGATTTATGAATAAAACAAAAAAGAAAAGGAGATGAAGCAAAGAGTTAGGAAAAAGAAAGTTGACATTATTTTCTCTATGTTATACAATTAACAAATATAATACCAGTATTAACTTACATTCTATTTTTAATTTAGAGTAAATTTTGTAAGTCCATGTAACTAGGTAATGCGAATTTAAGTTAATAAAATATTGAAATTGATAGATATGCTTGATGTTTCTTAGAACTTTCAAGGATCTTGCTATATGTCAAAGTCATGTATATGCACATGTCTGACTACACATTAGTGTTTACTTGGTTAATGCTTTTTGCTACAGCTTGGACCTGGTTTGTTTGTCCCTACAAAACTCATGTTGAAGTTTGATCCCTAATGTGGCAGTATTTGGAGGCAGGGCCTAGTGGGAGGTGTTTGGGCTACAAAGGTGAGTCCCTCAAGTCTGGCTTGGTACTGTTCTCCTGGTAGAGAGTAAATTCTCACTGCTCTCATAAGAATGAATTAGTTCTCGAAGGAATGGATTAGGCCTCACCAGACTGGATTCTTATGACACTAAGATTCCCCTCTGGTTGTCTCCTCTATGCACATGTCTGCCTCCTCTTTGACCTTCTCTTCCATATTATCATGCAGCTCAAAAGCCCTTGCCAGAAGCCAGGGTCATAACCTCGAACTTCTCAGCCTGAAGAACTGTAAGCTATATAAACCTTTTTAAAAAAATAAATTACCTAGTCCTAGGCATTCTTTTGTAGCAACACCAAACAGACTAAGATTCTTTACCAGAAAAAAAAATCAATCTTGAATATACTTTGAATGTTTATTATGGCAATATTATGGCAAAATGTAATACCATTTAAATGGCAGTTTTAACATATAATACAATTCCAAGTTTGAGAACAGTAATGGACTTGTGTTCTCTAAAGCAATAAACATGTATTATTGAGACAAAACATTGTGCTAGTTTTCTTAGGAGATTCAAAGAAATGCAAAACAAATCCCTGCTCTCTTTGAATTTATGCTCTTAGTGTGCAGAAAAAATTTTTTATAAAATTGCTTATAATTTAAAACAATACATGGGGACCCCCATAAACATATAGGCATTAATGCATTATAGCAGTACCTAAATTATGCATCTCTAACATATTTTCTAGAATTGAAAGTGAAATACAAAGATATTCTGAAATACAAGTACTTGCTTTCTAAGCAATGAAACATTATAAATTATCCTTTGGAGAGTGGAAATCATGTAGTGATCAAAGAAATTCAGTTAAATTTGAAATACCCAAATGTATATTATTATGTTTTTACGAAACACAAACTATGGTTTGACTAGAGAATTAATAAGATGATAACATGGACTGAGTGATGGTTGTTGGGAGTAAGACAAGGATGTCCACTATCATCAATTTCACATTATACTGGAGGTTTTACCTTTGCAGTAAAATAAGGAAAAAAATGTATAAAGATTCTCAAGAAAGAAATACATCTATCATTATTCACACTGGCATGATCATAGAAAATACAGAAGAAACCATAATGAATAACCATAATGAATAATGAAACCATAATGAATGAAGTTAGTGAGTAACTTAGTGAACTTAGTAAAGTTGCTAACTAGGCCAACATACAAAAATTACTTGTATTTCATAAATATAAATTTCATATAATAGCAATAGAAATTAGAGTGAAATAAAAATACTATTTAGCATAGCATCAAAACATCAAATACCAAGGAATAAATCTAATAAATCTATTGTAAAATGAACAAGACCAGTACTTCAAAATAGAAAACATTAGTGAGAGAAATGAGCTAAATAAATACAGATGTTATTCCATGTTTACAGATTAGAAGACTTGATATTTTGCTATGATGTCCATTTCCAACAAACTCACTTGCAGGTTTAATGCAATAGCATTCAAAACCATATGGAGGTTTCTTTGGGGGGTGGGGAGCAGATTGCTAAGCTGATTTCAAAGTTTATATAAAAATGAAAATGATCCAGAATAGCAAAAACAATCTTGAACATACAAAGAAAGTTGAAGGAGCTTGATAACAAGTAAAGATATGCAAATAGGCCAAAGGAACATAATAGGATAGAGAAATAGACCTACAGATATATGGTGTATGACACAGTCACCACTGCAAATTAGTGGGAGAAAAGAATAGTCTTTTCAATAAATGGTGCTATAGTAACTGGTTATCAATGTAGAAAAAGAAAACTTTGACCCGTATTGCACATCATAATCAAAAATAAATTTCAGCTGGGTCATAGATTTAAATGCAGAACTAAAACACCAAGTTTCTAGAAGAAAAATATCTCCACAGTTTGGGGGGGAGTAGGAAAATTTTAATGAATTGAACACAGAATGAGCAAACTAGACAAAAGAACCTTAGAAAATGCAGGAGACACCCTTACGGAAACTGGAACTGGCAATCAATTTCTGATTAAAACCCCAAGTGCCCATGCCTTAAGAGATACGATAGACAAGTGGGACCTCATCAAACTGAAAAGCTTCTGCAAACCAAGAGAGCAGGGAGATAGCTCACAGAAAGGGAAAATATTTGCCAACTGTATATCTGACAAAGGTCTAACATGCAGGATCTACAAGGAACTCAAACGTGCTGAAAGGAAAAAAACAAGCAGGAACTCAAACATGCCAAAAAGAAAAAAACAAATAGCCCCATTTACAAAGTGGGCAAAAGATATGAATAGACACTTCTCAAAAGAAGACATGCAAGCAGCCAACAGATACATGAAAAAATGCTCAGCCTCACTAGTCATCAAAGAAATGTAAGTTAAACCCACACTGAGATACCAACTAACTCCAGTCAGGATGGCCATCATCAATAACAAAAAACAACAGATACTGGAGAGGGATGCAGGGAAAAGGGAACACGTTTACACTGTTGGTGGGAGTGTAAACTAGTACAATCTCTGGGGCAAATAGTATGGTAATTCCTAAAAGACCTAAAAATCGACCTTCCATATGCCCCTTCAGTTCCCAAACTGGGAATGTACCCAGAGGAACTCAAATCACTTGATGAAAAAGAACACACGCATGTTTATTGCAGCATTATTCACAATAGCAAAAACACAGAACCAACCGTGCTACCAATCAAAAGAGCACGGGATAAAAAAAATGTGGTACATATAAAATGATGGAATACTATGCAGCCATAAAGAAGGACAAAGTTATGAACTTCACAGCAACTTGGATGGAGTCTATAATACTGAGTGACCTATCACAGAAACAAAGAACTGAGTGTCACATGTTCTCACTCATAAGTGGACCTTTACTAATGGGATTGACGGGGGTGGGAAACTGCCAGGGTGGGGGTAGGATTGGCAGTAGTGAGAAACTGCCAGGGGAGGGAAGGAGCAGGATTGGCAATGTTGGGAAACTGCCAGGGGAGGAAGGGCACACCTCATCAATGAACATCTGAATACCTAACCATGAATTGTACCCTGCATCTTCAAAATAAAAAAAAAATTTAAAAAGTGGGCAAAAGATATGAACAAATTCTTCTCAAAAGAAGATATACAGGCAGCCAACAAACATATGAAAAAGTGCTCAGTCTCACCAATTATCAGAGAAATGCAAATCAAAACCACATTGCGATACCACCTAACCCCAGTAAGATTGGCCATCAATAATAAAGCAAACAACAACATATACTGTCGAGGTTGTGGAGAAAAAGGAACGCTTTCACACTGCTGGTGGGAATGCAAACTAGTGCAACCTATTTGGAAACAGTGTGGCAATTTCTAAAAGGATTAGACATTGACTTTTCATATGACTCAGCAATGCCCATACTGGGAATACACCCAGAGGAACTCAAATCATTGTGCAAAAAAGATATCTGCACATGCATGTTTATGGCAGTACTATTCACAATAGCAAAAACATAGAACCAACCATGCTGCCCATCGAAGCTAGACTGGATTTAAAAAATGTGGTACATATGCACAATGGACTATTATGCAGCCATAAAGATGGACAAACATGAACGTCACAGCAACTTGGATGGATTTAGATTCTATCATACTCAATGACCTATCACAGAAACAAATAACAGAGTACCACATGTTATCACTCATAAGTGGACACTGAACATTCACCATAATACTACAAGAAAAGGATTGGAGGTAGCAGGATACCGCCTGAGTGGGTGGGTGGGGGGGGCATATTATGATCACAAACCAGTCAAAGTGGGGATCAAAGGAGGCCCAAACTTTACCTGTACAATGGTTACTTGTATACCTGAA
>NW_007062975.1:139695-267649 GCF_000164805.1 Carlito syrichta
CCAGCAGGCTGAGGTGGAAGGATCGCTGGAGCCCAGCAGGTTGAGGCTGTGGTGGCCGGGAGCGGCGACTGCACTCCAGTCTGGGTGACAGAGTGAAACTCCAACTCAAAAAAAAAAAAAAAATTAAAATAGATTTTTAAAAGAAAATTATAAATTATACTGTCAAATTATGAACGTCTGTTCATTAAGATGCATCATTAAGGAAGGGAATAGTCAAGGTATAGAGTTCAAGAATATATTTGTAACACACATACATTAAAAAATAGCCAGAATATAAAAATAACATCTCCAAATCAATAAGAAAAAAAATTTTTTAAACGCAAACAATTTGAAGAAGGTCTTTACCAAAAGGATATTCAAAGAGCAGAGGCCTATTAAAATATTAAATATGATGCCAGCTACCATCTACCAAAATGGCTAAAATTAAAAATAGTGACAATAATAAGTGTTGGCCAGGATGTGGAACACCTGAAACTCTCATACATTGTTAGTGAGAATATAAACTAGTTCAACCACTTTGCAAAACAACAGTTCAGCAATATTAGCTAATGCTACCTTTAGCAATTCCATTTCTAGGTATAGACTCAAGAGGAATAAATGTGTATGTCCACTAAAAGCCATATATAAGAATGTGCATAGCAACTTTATTTTTAATAGCCCCTGGCTAGAATCATCTCATATCTCCATCAACATGAGATGAATAAACAATGTGCAGTTCATTCGTTTGATGGGATACAACAGAGCAATAAAGAATGTACTAATATATGAAAGAAAGTAGATGAACATAAAAAAGCATTATACTCAGAAAAAGAAATAAGATATAAATGGTGCTTATTTTCTGTATCTATTTGTTTTCAGCTCATGGACATAACTAATATAGAACATATAATAGCTGTTACCTTTAAATATGTAAAATTATTTCAAGACATATCACTTAAAATTGGCACACTTTACTCAATATAAATGACACATCAGTTAAGAAAGAAAGTGTTCTAAAATGAGGAGATAAAGTAATCCACCTTTCTGTTGAAAACTTGGAAATGAATAGCTGTTAATCCTTTGGTCGAGCAAAAGTTATTTTCCTCCAATAGTCTCTAAATTACATGAGACAGAACTGTGGAAAGGAATCATACAAGGGAAAAATAATTTAAGTTAAAATTCTTTTTAACTTCACTTAGAAAAGTGCAAAATATATATTTGGTCTGCAAAATATATATTTGGTCTTTGACACCCTGTTTCCTGGTACACGTCTCCAAAAATCCTTAGAATCTCCAAAGTGATGTCTTTTTGTGTGGGGTGCTCAACCCCCAGGCCATAGACCAGCACCAGTCTGTGGCCTGTTAGGAACCGGGCTGCACAGCACAAGATGATCAGTGGGCCAGCAGAGCTCCCTTTCTGTCATATCAGCTGCAGCATTAGATTCTCATGGGAACAGGAATCCTATTGTGAACAGTGCATGCAAGGGATCTAGGTTGCACACTCTCTATGAGAATCTAGTGCCTGAAGATCTGAGGTGGAGCTAAGGCAGTGATGCTAGCACAGAAGAGTGGCTGCAAATATAGATTAACATTAACAATGAGGCTTGACTGCACACTCCCCCTGCAACTCTGCCCTTGACCTCCATCTGTGGAAAAATTGTTTTCCACAAAACTGGTCCCTGATGCCAAAAATGTTGGCAACTACTGTGCTAATGAGTTGACTACAGGATGACAACTCCTAGGTAGCTTCAGGATAGGGGCTGATGACCAGAAAGAACAAAGCAGGATTAAAGAGTTGAGATTTCAGGTCTACCCCCAATCTCCAGGAAGAGAAGAAGGGCTAAAGATTGAGTTGGTCACCAATGGCCAATAGTTTAATCAATCATGCCTAAGTAATGAGGTCTCCATGAAATCATATTCCCCAAAATGAATGGATCTAGAGAGCTTCCAGATAGTCAGATACTGTGGAGGCATTTGGAGAAGGTAAGAAACCTTCCCTCATGCCTCACCTTGTGTATCTTTTCATTTGTATCCTTCACAATGTCTTTTATAGTAAACTAGTAAAACATATTTCCCTGAGTTCTATGAGTAGAAAATTATTCCATCCCAAGGGGGTGCTGTGATTTATATTTAATTGGTCAGAAACACAGGTAACACAATCTGCAGCTTGCAACTGCCATCTGAAATGGGGGGCAGTCATGTGGGACTGAACCTGTGGGATCTGATGATACCTCCATCCAGGTAGAGTCAAAATTGAATTGGAGGACACTCACCTGGTATCTGGTACAGAACTGATCGACGGTTTGTTGGTGAAGAGAAATTCCAATGCATTTGTTCACAGAAGTTTCCTGTGTTGGTTGTTGTAGTGTGAGAGGAGAGGGAAAATAGTTTGTATTTTTTTCACTTGACGTCTATAATAGAGAGTATGACTAAATGTTTCAACTCAATGTTATTTCCACGTGTCCTTCCATATACACAGACAAGTCTTTTTCATTTACTTTTTCTGAATCTCAACTGTAAAATGAAGGGAATAGCTAAGATCTTCTGCTTAGAGAGCAGAAGCTAGTCATACTATTAAACATTTCAACATTCTCCTCTCTGTTATGATGTTTTAACATCTTCTGAATTAAGATGGTTCTTAGAGTTTGAAATCCTATAAACAGTATTTATGCTTTTGATGCCATTTCTCTTGGAAATTTTGGAGAGAAGCATAAGATAACCAGTCACCACATGACTCCTAAAGTGTAACTGTTACTGGTATAGGCGATGTTCACATAACAGTCTTTGATTGAGATCATTTTATTGTTATTACCAAGTTCGGTTATCCACAGCCATCTCCTAATTGCTTTTTAAAGAAATTATCATACTTGCTATTCATAGAATCAAGACTTTAATTGGGTTGGTTATTACACCCCACATTTAACAAAAATTGAGTTGGGAAGGGGAATGACAGAATAAAGATAGGAAACTACATATTTTGTGGTATAGAGAAAGAGAAATTCTCAAAATGTTTTTTTCTATTATTATCCTAAGAGAATATTAACAAATGAAATACAGAACAAAATTAATTATGTAACATATGTTTGCTATGCTTTTAGTATAACAAAATAATTTGGGCAATCCCTTGGAATTTGTTGAAGTAGAATCTGATATGCATTACTTAAAACAGCTTGATAATTATTTTCTGAATATCTTCCTTAAAATGATTTAATGACTCATTTTTTTTAAAAAGGATTTTATTATCTCAAGTGGCTCTGGCAGCAGAATCAAGAATTTGCAGGAATATATACATCTTCTTTCTCTACCAATAGACTTTGAGAGTATTGTTTATACCTGAAACAGGCTGTCTCTCAAAACAGCATCTCCATCACTGGACATGTGAATGCTATGCTACCTTATTTTCATATTTGAAATTGGGTTTTCCTAAAGAATCTAGAAGGATAAGTGTTTCATTTTAGACTGACTTCAAATTCAATCCATGCCTTCACATATTATACTGCAATGTGAAACACAGAATTGTAGAGCTTCTATCAGTAAAACATTATTATTATTATTATTATTATTAGAAAGCAGGATTTATTAAGAGGACAGAAAAGCTCCCACAGAGGGAGGGAACCTGAAGTGGTTGCCCAAAACATTTTTTTAAATTACATTCTTATATTGTATTTGAAAGTGTAATGCAAGTTCAGATTAAAATTTAATGACATACTCAATATCACTCAGAATAAAAAAAGAAAAACAAGAAGAATTGTCTTCTACTGTGACGTCGCTCCTGATGCATCCTGTCAGATTCGTAGCTTTTGAGGAGAGGAGTAAGATGGCAAAGAACTTACATGGAAAGTAGGTCAGACAGACTCAGACTACCACTTATGACAATGAAGCATGCCCGTTCTTAACTTTTTTGTGTTTATTTAGTTTCTTTATGTTTATAAGATTTGATATAATAACTCAAAGCCATAGGAAGTTATATGTGCACAGGTGTCAAGTTGGAAGTTGTATTACCATATTATACCTATACATTTGTGTATGGATTATGTACTGAATTTGCCAAAGAAATATCGAGTTCATTATTTACTGTGCAACTTAGAACTGCCTTTAGGATTCAGGGTTAAGAAAAAGTTTTCCTTCCCTTAGAGAACGGTGAGATTTCTCCTTTGTAATAATAATACTTTTGTGATCAAACATGTCACTCCTCTCACTTTGGTTTCCAGGAAGCTTGGAGACAAACTGGAAGCTCTACTGTATCAAATGGACTTTCATATTTTCCTAATGTGGGTTTTCTATTTGTATTACCATATTCCATAGCCCCTAAACTATCCATTTCATTGCAGTTTTATTTTGTGGGAGTTTATGTAAGATGCCTAAAATCATTTATAATATGAGGTATAATATAATATAATAATCAATTTTCTGATGAGAAATAAGCAAGAGGCTGTATTTGCTTGCCAGGGTTGACATAACAAGCACCACACACTGGGTGGCTAAAACAACAGAAATTTACTCTCTCACAGTTCTGGAGTCTGAAATCAAGGTGTCGGCAGGGTGACTTCCTTCTGAGTGCTGTGAGGAAGAATCTGTTCCATCCCTGTCTTCTGACTTCTGGTGGTTGGCTGGCAATCATTAGCACTCCTTGGCTTGTAAATGCATTACCCTGACCTCTGCCTCCATTTTCTTCTTGTGGGCATGTCTGCCTCTGTGTCCAAATTTCCCTTTTTGATAAGAAGACTGGGTCCTGTTGGATTAGGATATGCCCTAATAACCTCATCTTAAGTGGATCATCTGCAAAGATGTTATTTCCAAGTAAGGTCACACTCACAGATACTGGGGTTTAGGATTTCAGTGCTTTTTTGTGGGAGGCAGAATCACAATTCCACTCATAGTAGAGGTTACACAAAGAGTGGGAGGACAAACTAGAAATATATCAAGTCTATGTACTTTAAGATCTATTTTATTTATTTATTTTTTACTTTTACTTTACCATGTAAGCTTCCTTGTGCCTTCTTATTCCAGCTCAGCTTGGGCATTCTTCCTCTACCTCATTCTACCTAAGTCACTTGGCTCTCTTAGCATCTCCAGCACTAACTAGACTTACCAGATCAAGAATGAGAACTCCAAAGGCAATGTGACTGGTTCCTCTGGAACAAACTACTTTACTCTAGAGCCTCTGCAGGATGATTTGTTTAAAAAAAAAAAAAAAAAAAAAAAGGTACTATCAGACCACTGTCTCAATTTTATTACAATGGCTGTAAGAGTAACCATAGCAGGATCATAATTTTTTGTCTTCTTAAAGTTGGCTATGTGAAGAGACAACATCTTTCTTTCTTCTACAGTATACTGTATCTTTCTTATGACTCCAGCCCTCTGTATGGCCTTGGTGATGATGGTGGTGAATGGGGTGAGAGATGGACTAAAATTAGTTCCATTGGGTCAATTTAACTTAATCCAATCATTTCAATCATCTCTTGTTTCCTCCCTTCTGTCCCTTCCCCACAAAAATTGCACTGAGTGTATGGCGTGAGGTTCAAGACAACCGAAGTGTGGACAGACAAATTCTCCAAATCTACGGGGAAGCCTGGGATCATGCCAGTTTCTGGTGTGGCACCTGAGTGGTGCCATACTTGGGATCTGATTCTGGAGTCTGGCGGCCAGTCTCTTGTAGCTTAATTGGGGCTGAGAGGTATTCCATGGAGGCTCTGGCCTTCCTTCATTTCTCACTGGCACAGCTTAGCAGTCACAGCCTGCGTTTCTCATTTGGAGCACCCAGGAACTTTAGAGTCCCACATTCATGCCACAGTTAGTAGCAGACATGCTCAGGAAAGCAAAGCATCAACTATTTCTTTTGCGCCTAACTACACAGCATCACCTAGATCAGTTCGATGTTCCATTTCCCTGCACCCAGTGGCTATAGGGGCAGTTGGCAAAATGTTTTTCTCTCCCTGCTGCTGGTATTTCTTTTAACTAATATAAAATAACTTTCCAGTCCTGCACAAAGTTTGGAGAAGGAAGACTGCCCTGTGTTTCCTAGCTTTCTCTCTTGTTCTCACATTTCTCATATAAGAAAGGATAGACTTCCCCTGCTTGCTCTTCCTGTCTAAGCAGGTCCTTGCATATATAAAAACTCCATGATATAGTTTATCTACCAGGCATCTTGATAATGAATTAAAGAGTTTCCTCTGTTGACAGTTTGGCTTTCATGCCCCCTGTCTAGCCATTCATTGAATATTTCCACTAGGAATGGATTTCATTTATTTCTCTTTCCATTTCCCTAGTAACATTCCTGAGTAAGCTCTCTCCATGACAGATGCTTCAGCTCAGTTGGAAGAAAGTGATACACTCACAAATATGCAAAAGCAAAAGCGATTTGCCCTCTCCACATATAATTTTATCTCCACGTATTAACTCCATTATAGAATAATAACATAAACAATTTCTTGAGTGTGCACTAAATGCAAATATTGTGCTAGGTACTTGACAGATACCTACCATAGAGCTGGCAACAACTCTGCAATCTGGGACATTTTAGTCCCATTTTCCAGATGAGGAAACTGAGCCTTAGAAAAAAGATAGCAGTTTTTCCATGCTCAATTGCCATAAATGATGGAGACAAAAAAAACCCCCTGGTAATTCTCCACTTTTGCTTATTTCAGCCTAATAAACTATATACCTGAAAAGTATTCTACCTTGTGATTTCATGAGATGTAAAAACCTGACATTCTGGAAAAGAGACTTCATATAGTGTCTCCTTCTCTCACCGAAATTTTTTAGTATACCTAAAACTGTTTATGACCAGTGGTTAAGAGAGATACCCTTTCCCTTTCCCACTGTGTGCCTTTCTATAACCTGCAACCCTCCTCACTCAAGGCAGCCCCTGATGCTCAACTTCTTTCTACAAAGATTAACTGTTATGCATGCCCTATTGCCCATTCATTGTCCATGCCTAGCAAATATAACTATCATCAACAATCTATTAGCATTCAGTAGTTTCAATGAAATAAAAATAAGGAACCAATTTAAGTTTCAAAAATTATAGAAACCCACAATGCAAAGGAACTGACAAAGAGGTGGTTGCTTGTTTCCAATGGAAAACTCTCACTTTCTTCCAAAGGCTGAGCCACCAGTAATGTGGCATCTAAGATTTCAGACCTAGAAGTGAAACTTGGAAAGAAAGACCCTGTACCCTTTCATAAATTTCTATTTGCATACCAGATCTTTCCCTAGTCCCTCTCATACTTGATATATGTAAATTTTTTCGTTCCTGGAAACCTTACCTTTGACAGGATGCTATTCCAGCTGCCACAGATTGCCAGAGTTCTATCCCCAAACAAAAGCTCATTTAAAAGTAAGGCTACATTATGAATAAAAGAGTGAGGAAATCTTATTTAATTTATTTTAGAAGTCTGGTTACTCAGAGGTCTACAGGTAAATTTTCTCAGCTCCCAAACCAAGTAGGAAAACCAGGTGTGCCTCAGTCCTTTTCTGCCCTCCAGACTTTCTATCTCTTCCTCCTCAACTCTAGAGGAGCAGGAGAGAGATGCTCAGGAGAATTGTCTACAAACATTTTGTAGCCTTGGGATGCAATTTGGAGTTTTGATAACAAGCCATTTTGATAACAAGGTACAATTTTTGACAGAAACAATAATAGTAAGTTGCAAAAGTGACAGGATGCAACTATAGAAAAGAGCAGATTAAAGTCTAGTGTCTGATAAAAGGGCTTTTAGATTTGTAATGTACTCATTCTGACATTTTGATGAATGCCCATCCTTACAAAATAGGCTGAGGATTGAAGTGTTAATCAAGGGATAAGTAAAGGCTGTTGCTGTTGCTTTGAGACTTGAATGTGCAAATGGAACCTAAATCTTGAAGGATGCTTTAAAGCCTTGGGCATGCTAAATAGGCTGTTGTAAGAAAAGCTCATAGTTTAATGTTTATGGTCCTAGTTTGAAAAATACCTGGAAAGTCTATAAAATACAACAAAAAAAAGTTTATAGGCTCTGCAGAAGATGGATACACATTATTTTATTTTCAAACTATCTTAATGACATCATGGGTTAGGACCTACAGAGATTTGCTATCACAAAACAATTTTTACATGCAGTCTGTTTGCCATTTTCCACCACTCACTGCACTTTGATATCTTCTTATTGGGATTTGGCTAACCAATGATTTCAAAGATTGCTTCGCCATTACTTATGTGATATTACTTCCTAAAGCAAACACCTAAAAATCTAGTTGAATAAAGGGGACTTCTTCTGGCAAAGCTGAATATTCAGCTTCTAGCCACAAACAATTTCTATCATTCCTCTAAAACATTACAGGACATCAGCTTTGGTACATTAATTCCTGAAAAATAAAACACTCCACATATTTCCTCTTATGACTGTAGCTCTTGAAAGGTAGCACCAGACACACCTAAAAATGTCAGAAAAACATATCAATGTTAAGTGGTAAATTATTTTGAAATAGAACAAATGCTCTGGAGAACACCTAATATGGGTAATGCTGGGAGAACAAAATCATTAAAATGATGATAACAAAATAACAACCCATTTCAGTTTGATTGATTGACACTTTAAGCGATAAAGAAAATAATCACGTTAATGGCATGATAAAAATTATCATTCTCTTCTATTATGTGATATGGGGATTAAGAATAAAAAGTAATGTAACAAGTAAGTGCTCCACTTCTCTGAAGCTAATAGTTGATTTAAGGGAAAGCAGCAGCTATAGTTTTCTTTATTGCCCTATTCTTAGATACAAGAAAATTAATGGATAGGGGATGGGGAGAATGAAGTGAGAAGAAAGGTGTACTGTAAATCCATTCCACCAGGATCACCTGGATTGGGTAGAAAATAAGCTTATTCAGTGTATATTACAATACACATACATTGTTTACTTTGTTTTCTTTTGGGGAACTAAAAATGTTGAGCCCTTTATGGACATTTTCTTTACACTAATTACGATGTGCTTTCTTTTCTATGACAACAAAAATATATTTAACCCACCTAATTTGAGGTATGAAGTAATTAAGAATAATGCCCAAGTGAATGTTTCAGAAGCTTTGTTTAGTGGAGGTGCCCAGACAATGCAGTCATACTGGTCAATGAAAAATCTGGTTTTTGCTTAGACCACAGCAACAGGGGACAGTCGTCCAAAGAAAGGTTACATCACCTTCTCTTTCACGAATGCCAAGAAAATGCTTTTCCCTACCATAATACGCAACTGACAAAGAAAACCCAGAAAGAGAGTGGTTGGGGGGAGTAGGCAGAAGAATATGGGGTGGGAGAGTTGGAGGTAGTGTAAGTGGATAAGCTGGAACTGCACGATCATTTTTTCTCATAAGAAAAGTTAAGCATTGGAAACTGGTAGAACATACTAGTCATTAAGACTAATATGACATTGCTTTACACTAATTATGATGTGCTTTCTTTTCTGTGATCACAAAGAAATATATGTAATCCACCTAATTTAGAACATGGAGTAATTAAGAATAACTCCCAAGCTACTGTTGCAAGTTTTGTTTAATAGAGGTGCATTAAGAGGTCATTAAGAACAATAAACTACAACATTACCAGCTGAAAAAGAATTAGGTATTTAACAAATCTATAAACAATGGCTAAAGATTTAGTATGAAGAGTCTAAAATAAGAGCTGACATCCTGATTCATAAAGCAAAGCTCTTTCACCTCACAATTTTGCTTAAATGTCACTATATTAATGAGTCATACCTAGACCATTAAAATTTTTTTCAACACCCTCTTCCCCCCAAAATCTATCCTCTTCACTGCTTTACTCTTCTCATGAGTCCTTATTATATTATATGCTTATTTATTTCCTTATGGTCTTTTCCCTGTAACTAGAATTTTAGTTTTTATATAACATCAGCCTGTTTTGTTCACTACCAGTTCCCTGACACCTAGAACCTACCCTAGGTCAGACATAGAGTAGACACTCAATAAATATTGACTGATGGAATGAATGAGTATAAAGCTATCTGGTGTATACAACCCAGAATAAAAGTACCTTAAATTTGGTAGACTAAATTATATTTACTAGAAAGAGGAGGAAAATGGATTGACTGAGGTAGGGGAGTGATGGAAACAAAGAAAGGAATTATTGTGCCCCTATCAAATTTTAAACAATTATTGGAATCTTATATGATCATATTACGCATTACAAATTTCCCAAGAATCTTAAGAAGTAGATTGTATTTTATCATCTTCAGTTTACAACTGAAGGAGGAAGCTCCAAGAAATTAACCAGCATGACTAAGGTCATGATATTCAGACCTGGAAGTCATCAACAGGACCATCTAATCTTGAACCATATGCCAAAGAAAGTATATCTTGGAATACATCCTGCCTGTGACCTTCTAGATATTTGAATGCGTATGGATATACATGGTGAGATGGGTAGTGAGTACATTTTCCAAGTCTTTCTCTGACATGATGACAGTGCTAGAAAAAACTAGGACACAAGATTAGCAAGCACAAATGATATTCAATTTTGCAGATTTTTCTAGAGCTTTGAGTCCCAGAAAGAGAAAAGACATTTCTCCAGGCTTACACAACTCCTCAGGAAGCTAGCATAGAGGTCCACTCTTCCTTTTATCCTGAGGCTAATTAGTTCATACAAATAATGACCCTGACATATTCTGGTAAATTGCTCTCAAATAAAAGTGTCACTTCTGTATTGAGAGCTATTGAAAACATTTCAATTTTTTTAAAAAAGAATCTTTTCCTTAATTATCTAAACACATACATTAGTATAGAATATAAAATGTATATATTTATTATTTATGTAAATACACATATAATATTCTAATCAGGATACTACTTAATATTTGAAATATTCACACTGAAAAACTCAACTAGACAGATCAAAGCTTACAGTGAATCAGTTTCCCAAAAAAGCTGGTTTTTTTCCCCCTAGCAGTAGAGATGAAGTGCTTTCTTTTGTTTCTTTTACAATTAAACTTATTTGAAACTGCTGAAGAGGTGTGAATGGAATAGTTATACATATGTAACAGCTCCCTGAAGTCTAGGCCTCAGTGGATTTCAGATTCGGTGGGGAAAATCTGAGTTCAAACTAGCTTCAAAAAAGTCATGCTTTCTACACACTGGGAAAGCACACTCTAATAAATATGTGAAAGAACAAAAGTGAGCTGACATTCATCTTCACTAAGCAGCCTATTCACCGAAGAAATGGGATACGTCTTAATGGTTCAGGGGACTCCATCAACAGACTCATTCTTCTAACTTCTGTGAAATGGATGGCGAAAATAGCAACAGAAATATACCAGTACCAACTGTACTGGTTCAACTGAGGTGCTTTATTCCCAGAACTTTTTTTAAATTTTTTTTTTAATTTTAATTTTTTATTTTTTTTCTTTCATGATGTAGCATATCTTCTAGAAGTTTTTCCTAAATCCTTGTAGAGTTTGAGAGTAGGGTATGGGTAGTGAGTAGGGAAAGAAATCACAGTTCAGTCACATGTAGCAGGGCTAAATACAGTCATTATGGACACCCATTTCTATCTTCAGGTATGTTTTGCACCATGGATTTGCCTTCTAGCCAATGTCAACACATTTCTGGGAGGTAGGTCAATGTTAAAATGGTTCTTAAAAATTTTTAGCCCCAGAGAATATCACAGCTTGGACCCAAATCATGGATAACTTGGCCAGCAGAACATTGAAAAGTCAGGGGCTGTGGATATCTTTCTCTTTCAAACGAATTTAAGGGCAAGTCCTATAGAATTGATATGTCGGCATAGCTCAGTGTAAAAAATATACATCGGCAATCAAGAGACTTGGACTGCATTTCTGTCTCTGCCACGAACTAGCTGAGGACATTTCAACAAATAATTGTACCTCTTTGGGTCTCAGTTTTCTCAATTGCAAAGAGTGACCTTGGGTAAGCTAGTTATCTCCTCTGGACTTAATTTAATTATCCATTAAAAGCAAGCTTTCTCTGGCATTTTATGGTATTATTAGGGGGACTCTTATTACAATATTGCTTTTTGAATTCAGCTAATGTTCCTGCCTCCAGCAGATATTTAAAGAGGATTCTGAACAGAATTAGCCAAATGATCAAACAAAGTTGGAGGATTTGAGATTATTTGCCTGACCAATTAAAATATGAAGGTCAAAGCCAGTGTGGTTTTTGAGAAGAAAGGTCTCTGGGTCCTGTATCTTGGCTTCTAGTACTAGCTTTGCTTCCTGTGACTTGTACTACCTTTGTAAGTAGTTAGGTTTACAAGATCTCTTATAGTATAAAACACCATGCTATATATATCTTCACAACTGAAACTTTTAATGAAAGAGACTTATCCTTCCTGGGATGTCTGAGGGAGACTATATGTTTAAATAAAAACAAAATATGAGAAAAATGGTCTGGCACTCTGAAATATCAAACACCAAAATGGGATCCTCTTTGATATCCCAAACAATAAACAACTACCTGTGGTAGATGCTATATTTGTTTTCTACTGCTAAGTCGTAGATTATCAAAACCTTAATGACTTAAAACAACACCCATATATTATTTCACAGTTCTGTAGGTTAGAAGTCCTGGCCAGCTTAGCTGGGTTGTGGTCAAGGTATCACAAGGTCAAAGTCAAGGTAATGACTTGCTGGACCTCTTATATAGAGGCTGTGGGAAAGAATCTACTTCCAAGTTCATTCAGGTTGCTGCAGAATCCAGTTCCTTGTGGTTGTAAGGTCTGAGCTCCAGTTTTCTTTGCTGGTGCTCAGCAACCCATGGTTGTCCACATTCTTTCTCATGTGACTCCTCCATCTACATATCAGCAATGGTTCAAGTCCTTCTTACACCTTGAATCTCTCTGACTTTCCTTTCTACTTTCCTCTTCTATCACAGGCACAAGAAAGTTCTCTGCTTTCAATAGCTCATGGGATTAGATTAGGTACATCAAAATAATCCCCCCAAGGTCAACTGTGCCATATAATATAAGACAATCATGGGAGTCAGAACTCACTACATTAAAAGATACTGAATATTAGCTATGTGGAATTTGGGGCCATTTCTAGATATTCTGCCTAACATATCTGTTTCAGTCATGACTTTTCTGGAATTCACAAGGACTAAACAAGTAAGACTTTGTTGGCAGGCTAGTAAAGGTAATATAACATTTTTGAAAACAATAAATAGTATTATATTCATGTAAATAATTATTCAAAAGCAATCCAATCTATGTTCACACAACCAAAATCAATCAGGTAACTCACTGAACATCTGAGAAGTATGATCAACATGAGTGACCAAGTTAAATAGTTAATATAAAGTAAAACTCCTCTTTCCTACATGCATGGAGCCATCATTGTCTAGATAGTTATTGAAATATAACTCCCTACTTCTATTGACCACAAAGATATATACATCTACTATGTACCCATAAAAATTAAAAATAAAAAACATTTAAAAAGCTTCCCGTTTTTTTCTTTATGCATGCTTCCAAAGTATGAAAGACAAACATATAGTGAATGGTAAGCAAAATAACCAGAACATTGTAACTTTTAATGAATGGAAAGACAAGTAAAATGTCCTTTTTATACTTCCATTAGTGACTTAAAGTGTATTGATAATTGAAGCACAAATGTAACAAATCAAATGAAAATGACATCAGCCTATGGATTATGTAAGAGCAACCAAAGATAAATAGTTCAGTAATAATTTAACACTCATCTCACTGAACATTTTGTTTCTGCTCATCCACTTTGAGGAGGCATTTGAGTTATTATAGAAAATTTTTGCTGTCAGTCAAGTGTCTAAAGCATCACACCAATTGCCTCTGAGATAAATTAAATAAAAATCTTGATAGGTGAAATTATTTTTGATACCTTTTGAAAACCATTGCTCAATAACCTGATAGCAATATTTGAAACTAGTAGGTATACCTGATTTTTATTTGTTTATTTATATTTTTTATTTTAGATTCTGGGTAATACATGTGTATTTGCTACACGGACACATCGTGTAGTGGTGGGGATTGGCTCTCAGGTGGCCCATTCCATTGATAGTGAACATTGCTCCCCATAGCGTTTCTGAATCATAATCCCTCTCACTCCTTTCCCCTCATTGGTGTCCCCAGTTTCTATTATTGCCATCTTTGGGACCATTTAGCTCCCACATATGAATGAGAACATGCGGTGTTTGGTTTTCTTTTTCTGAGTCAGTTTACTAAAGGACATTTCATTCTTTCTGTGGCTGCATAGTATTCTATGGTGTATACATAACACATTATCATTATTCACTGATCAGTTGATGGGCATTTAGGTTGAGTCCACATCTTTGCAATTGTGAATTGTGCTGTGATGAACATGCAGGTACAGATGTCTTTGTTATGGAATGACCTCTGTTCCTTAGTATAGAAACCTAGTAGTGGGATTGCTGGATCAAATGGTAGATCTTCTTCTAGTTCTTAGAGAAATCTCCATACCACTTCCCATAGAAGTTGTACAAATTTTCAATCCCACCAACAGTGTATAAGTGTTCCCTTTTCACCACATCAACATCAACATCCATTGTTTTTTTATTTTTTAGTAATGACCGGTGGGGCTCAGTGGCTCAGTTGGAAATCCCAGCACTTTGGGAGGCTGAGGTGAGTGGATTACCTGAGCCCGCAGATTTGAGACCCGCCTGGGCAACTTGGTGAGATCTCATCTCTACCATAAATGAAAAAATTAGCTGGGTATGGTAGCGCGCGCCTGTAGTTCCAGCTACTTGGAAGGCTGAGGCGGAAGGATTGCTGGAGCCCAGCAGGTCGAGGCTGCAGTGGCCTGGAGCAGCCACTACACTCCAGTCTGGGAGACAGAGTGAGACTCCAACTAAAAAAAAAGAATAATAATAATGACCATTTTGACTGGTCTAAAGTGGTATTTCATTGTGGTTTTAATTCACATTTCCCTGATTATAAGTGAAGTTTGAGCATTTTTTTATGTTTCTTGGCCATTTGTATAACTCTTGAGAGATGTCTGTTCATGTCATTTGTCTACTTTTTAATGGGGTAATTTGCTTTTTTCTTGCTGATTTGTTTGATTTCTTTGTAGATTCTGGATATATTAGTCCTTTGTCAGATGTACAGTTTTCAAATATCTTTTTTCCATTCTGTAGGTTGTCTATTTTCTCTGTTAAATATTTCTTTTGCTATGCTTTTTAGTTTAATTTAGAAGCTTTTTAGTTTAATTAAGTCCCACTTATTTATTTTTGTTTCGGTTGCATTTGCTTTTGGGGTTTTAGGCATAAATTAT
Organism: Carlito syrichta; assembly: GCF_000164805.1. NCBI lineage: Eukaryota > Metazoa > Chordata > Mammalia > Primates > Tarsiidae > Carlito > Carlito syrichta. Next base: position 154,935 of record NW_007062975.1, read on the forward strand.
TTGCCTATACTGATATCCAAAAGAGTTTTTCCTAGGTTTTCTGCTAGGATTTTTATGGTTTCAGGCCTGATGTTTAAGTCTTTAGTCCATCTTGAGTTAACTGTTGTATATGGGTAGAGATGGGAATCATGCTTTGTTTTTCTTTTTCCTGGATGTAGCTAACCAATTTTTCCATCACTATTTGTTGAATAGAGTATCCTTTACCCAGTTTATGTTTTTGTCTGCTTTGTCAAAGATCAGTTGGTTGTAGGTATTTGGGTTTATTTCTGGATTCTCTATTCTGTTCCATGGGTCCATGTGTCTGCTCTTGTACCAGTACCATGCTATTTGGATTACTACAGTCTTGTAGCATAATTTGAAGTCAGGTAATGTGATGCCTCTAGCTTTGCTTGTTCTGCTTAGGATTGCTTTGGCAATTCTGGCTCTTTTTTTGGTTCCATATGGATTTTAGGATTTTTTTTCTAATTCTGTGAAAAATGACACTAGCAGTTTAATAGGGATTACATTGAATCTAATAAATTACCTTGGGTAACATGGTCGTTTTAATAATGTTGATTTTTTCAATCCATGAGCATGGGATGTTTCTCCATTCGCTTGTATCATCTGTAATTTATTTCATCAGAATTTTGTAGTTATCCTTGTAGAGATATTTTACATCCTTGGTTAAATATATTCTTAGGTATTTGAACTTTTGGGCTGGTATTGTAGATGGAATTGAGTTCTTGATTTGATTCTCAGCTTGATTGCTATTGATGTATAATAGTGCTACTGATCTGTGTGTACTGATTTTGTAACTGGAAATTTTACCAAATTCATTTTCCAGGAGTCTTTTGGAGGAGTTTAGGCTTCTCTAGGGATGAGGTCAGATATTGTCAGCATTCAGGGATAGTTTTATTTCTTCTTTCTCAATTTGGTTACTATTTATTTCTTTTTATTGCCTGAGTGCTCTGGCTAGGACTTCCAATATTATGTTGAATAGCAGTAGAAAGTGGACATACTTACCTTGTTCCATTTCTGAGGAGAGATGCCTTCCACTTTTCTTCATTCAGCATAACATTGGCAGTGGGTTTGTCATATATAGCTTTTATTATTTTGAGGAATGTCCCCTTTATGGCTATTTTGCTGGGAGTGTTTATAATAAAGGGATGCTAGATTTTTAAAAATGCTTTTTCTGCATTTATCAAAATGATCAAATGGTTTTTGTTTTTAATTCTGTTTATGTAGTGGATCACATTTATTGACTCGCATATGCTGAACCACCCTTGCATACTGGGATAAAACCCACTTGGTTGTAGCATATTATTTTTTTAAGTGCTGTTAAATTGGGTTTGCTAATATTTTGTTGAGAATTTTTGTGTCTATGTTCATAAGGAATATTGGTCTATAGTTTTCTTTTTTCTTGTGTCTATTCCTGGCTTTAGTATCAGAGTGATACTGCCTTGTAGAATGAGTTAGGGAGGATTTCCTCCTCTTCAGTCTTGTGAAATAGCTTCAGTAAAATTGGCACCAGTTCTTTGAAGTTCTGATAGAACTCAGCTGTGAGTCCATCAGGTCCTGAACTTGCTTTTATAGGAAGACTTCTAATTACTGTTTCAACCTTGCTATCCATTACTGGTCTGTTCAGAGTTTCTATTTCTTCCAGATTCAAGGTTGGGGTGGGGGGGTAGTATGTTTTCAAAAATGTATCTATTTCCCCTAGGTTGTCTATTTTGTTTGCATAGAGTTGTACATAATAGTCTCAGATGATCTCTTGAATTTCTGTCATCAGCTGTAATGTCTCCTTTTTCATTTCTGATGGAGCCAGTTTGAGTCATCTCTCTTTGTTTCTTCATTTATCTAGCTAGTGGTCTATCAATTTTGAGTATTTTTTTTTAAAGATAAAACTTTTTGTTTCATTGATCCTTTGTGGGGTTTTTTTTTCCGATTTTATTTAGTTCTGCATTGATCTTTGTTATTTCTTTTCTTCTGCTACCTTTGGGTTTGGTTTCTTTGTGTTTTTTGAATTCCTTGAGGTGTGATGCTAAGTTTCCAATATGTGATCTTCCAGTCTTATTAATGTAGGCCATAAGTGCTATAAATTTTCCTCTGAGCACAGCTTTGGCTGTGTCCCAGAGATTTGATAACTTGTTTCTTTATTGTCATTTGCTTCAAATAATTTTTTTTTTTTTTTGAGTTGGAATCTCACTCTGTCACCCAGACTGGAGTACAGTGGCCACTCCCGGCCACCGCAGCCTCGAACTGCTGGGCTCCGGCAATCCTTCTGCCTCAGCCTTCCAAGTAGCTGGGACTACAGGTGCGCGCTACCATGCCTGGCTGATTTTTTGATTTATTGTAGAGATGAGGTCTCGCCAAGTTGCCCAGGTAGGTCTAGAACCCATGGGCTCAGCCAATCCACTTACCTCAGCCTCCCAAGGCACGGGATTACAGGCTGAGTCACCAAGCTCGGCTAAATAATTTTTTAATTTCCATCTTGATTTCACTGTTGACCCAGGGATCATTAAGAAGTAAATTGTCTAACTTCCATATTTTTGTTTGGTTTCATGAGTTCTTCTTGGTGTTAATTTCTAGTTTTATTCTACTGTGGGCTGAGATGGTGCTTGATATGATTTCAGTGTTTTACAAAATTTATTGAGACTATCTGTGGCCTATCTTACGGTCTAACTTGGAGACTATTCCGTGTGCTGATGAGAAAAATGTATACTCTGTAGTTTGGGGATGGACCACTCTGTAGATGCCTGTGAGTTTCATTTCCTCCAGAGTCTTGTTTAACTCATGTTTCTTTGTTGACTGTCTGCCTTGATGATCTGTCTATTGCTGTAGTGGAGTGTTGAAATCTTCCACTATCATTGCATTGCTATCTCTTTTTTAAGGTCTAGTAAAATTTATTTTATGAAACTGGGGACTCTAGTATTAGGTATATATATATTTAAAATTATTATGTCTTCCCATTGGATTGATCCTCTTATCATTATATAATAGCCATCTTTGTCTTTTTTTAACTGTTATTAATTTAAACTCCATTTTATCTGATATGAGAATAGCTGCTCCTGATCATTTTTGGTTTACAGTTGTATGAAATAGTTTTCCCTACCCCTTTACCTTGAGTCTATAGGAGTATTTGTGAGTTAAGAGGGACTCTTGAAAGCAGCAGCAATTTATGATATTGTTTTTAATCCATTCTGCCAGTCCACATCTTTTTAATGAGAGGTTATTTACTTTCAGCGTTAAAAATGATATGTAAGGTACTATTCAATTCATTATACTAGTTGTTAGCTGGTTGCTTTATTTATTTATTTTCTCTATTGTGTGTTGTTCCATAAAGCCTATGAATTTTATGATTTCCAGCTTTTTTCTACTGGTGTATTTTGATCTTTTGGATCAGTATTTAGAACTCCTTTGAGTATTTCTTGTAGAGCCAGTCTAGGTGGTGACAAATTTCCTCAGGGTTTGCTTGTCTGCAAAGGACTTAATTTCTCCCTCATTTATGAAACTTTGTTTTGTGGAATACAAAATCCTTGGCTAACAGTTATTTTGTTTGAGGAGATTGAAATTGGGGCCACAATCCCTTCTAGCTTATAAGGCTTCTTCTGGAAAGGCTGTTTTAGTCAGTTAGTTTTACCTTTTTAAATTATTTGATGCTTTTGTCTCACTTCTCTTGAATTCTTTCCTTCACATTAACTTTGCATAGCTGAATGATCCTATGCCTTGGGCATGACCTTTTTGTAATGAATCTTCTAGTAGTTCTTTGGGCTTCTTGTGTCTGAATGTTTAGACCTCTGGCAAGGCCAGGGAAGTTTTCTTCCATTAATTTCTCAAATAGGTTTTCCAAACATGTTGCTTTCTCTTCTTCCTCAAGAACACCTATATTTTTAGCTTTGTACATTTTACATAATCCCACATTTCTTGGAAACTTTGTTCTGTTCTCTTGGTTCTTTTTTCCTTATTGTTACCTGATTAGGTTAATTAAAAAGCTTTGTCATCAAGTTGTAAGATTTTTTCTTCTGTTTGTTCTCACCTACTGCTAAAACTTTGCACTGCATTTTATACTTCCATAATCAACCTTTCAAGTTCTATGCCTGGAATTTCAACAATCTAGTTTTGATTGGGGTCTGTTGCTGAAGAGTTAGTGTGGTCTTTTAGGGGTGTTGGACAATTGCGTTTTTTAATATTTTCAGAATTATTTTTCTGGTTCTTTCTCATTTGGGCAGATGATTTATTCCTATTTGAGATAGGCAGGGGGCTGATATAGGTACCGTAGGGTTCCCTTGATTAATTATATCCCTGGTGTGATGAGTTTCTCAACTGCTAGCTGTGTCAGTCCTGTCCTATGTACCTGCAATGGCTCACAGCATCCTGAGTGCCCAGTGTGGCTTGGAAAGTATTAACTGGCATTTGGGATCAGACCTTCCCCAAAGCTGAGGTATTGTATCTGATTTGGTGCACTGTGCTCTTGACTTCCAGCGAGGAGATGGTGATTGTGGAAGAAAGTCAGCTGTGATAATGACTATAGGATTTCTCTTTGGTGAGTGTCCAGCCAGCCTAGGCTAATGGTGGGGCTGTGGGGATTTCCCAAGTTATCTGTCTGTTTTGAGTCTTCTGGGGGAGTACAGGGGAAAGAAACTGAAGCACCCCACAAGTGTGTACTCTTGGCTGTCCCATTGGTGATTAAGAGGGAGTCCTAGGCCACTAGCGTAACACTGATGTGCAGAGCAAACCCAGAAAAGTTAACAAGGGGAGTGAGATGTTACTATGGCAAAACATTCCACCCAGTTCATGCTTTGTCCTCAGGTAATCTGTTATCTGAATGTCAAGGTGCAGCTGGCCTCGAGGCCTCAGATGTTCTTAGGCAACCCACCAGCCAGGAACTGTCTGCAACCTTGGAATTTGTCCTTGGTGCCCATCCCCTCCCAGTCCAGCTAGAAAGCAGCCACTCTACCCTGTGAGGGTTGAGCTCCTAGGAAATGGTGGCTGGTCCTGCTCAAGGCTTTTTGTCCTGTACGACTCCATGGCAAAGCACAACTGTGGGGAAGGCAGTTTCCCATGAGGGACTGGAGTTCCCTCAAGGCTCAGGGAGCCCTGCAAGTTCATGGCAGGAACACAGGACTCTTGAATCCTCCTCAATCGCCTGCCTTCCCACTGTGTCTGGAGGCCGTGGTCAACTCTGGTGCTGTAGGCAAGTGTCTGGCCAGTTCCAGTCCAGATCGGTGGATTTTTTTTTTTCTTCTTGTTTGCTCTAAGTAGTTATTATCACTCTTTTGGAGACTTGTGAGACATACTGCTGGATCTGTTCCTCCATGGGTGATGAGGAAATTCTATCTTGGTTTACTCTGTAGGAGAAATTCATTCTAACTGCCTCATGTTAGCCATCTTAAACCCTTCTTCCTTATACCAGATTCTTAAAGTTACTATCTTTCAGGAGTTATCATTTTGAAAAAAACTGTTATTGCTATCTTTTTCTCCTACAAATCTCTCATTTTCCTTCATTCTTAACCAACCTAGTCATTTTTATAGAAATAGCTCACATGTAATTTTCTATAAACTACAAAAATAATTTCTACAAATAGCCCAGGGAAGTTCTAAGATGTCTTTTATTGCTCTCAATAAAACATACTTCAGGAAAAATTCAAGAGTATGTGAGGATGCCTGACCCATTAGCATCTAACCTTAGAGTTAATTCTCCTTAATTCACACAATCTACAGAATAACATTCTTATCATTCCTTACCTCATTTTGGCTTTCCTTGACTTACCCCTCCATCCTTCCCTAACTACCTTCCCACCTTCCTTTCTTCATTTCTCCCTCTTTCCCCTTCACTTTCTTTTCTTCTTTCTATATAAGGGGTACTCCCCAAAATATGAATTTATTGAGTAATAATTGCATATTTATTCTTACGTTTTTAAACTTAAGTGATCTTTAGAGTACTTTCCATTTGATGTGATGCACCTATCAAGACACTTTTTCCACTGCTCAAAATAATTTTTGAACTTGTCAAAATTTTGGTGCTTTTTTTTTTTGTTTCTGTCATTGTGTGCTTCACCTTTTCCACATTGGCAAATGTTTGTCTTTGAGGACTTTTTTCATCAAAGGAAACAGAAAAAAAGTCAGTTGGGGTGAGACTGGGTGAATAGGGATCATGGGGTATGGAAAGCAGGCCAAAAATGGTAAAAAAAAAAAATTGCTGAACCCTCAGCACACTGTGGGCAGGTGTGTTGTCATAGTAGAAGAATCAGTCACCTATGTGCCACAACTCAGGATGTTTCTTCTGCAAATCATGACACAACCTTCTCAAAACTTCCAGATAAAACACTGGTTGATCATTTGATCTGGAGGAATAAGTTCCAAGTGTACTACAAGGGGCCTGTCCTCCAAAAGATATTTCCATTTTTTTCTTTTATGGTTTCCTGTTTATGTTGCTTTCCTTTCTGTTTTTCCTTCTTTTTCACTTTTCTTCCTTACATATCAAATTTTCTTCTTTTTTTTTCTTCTCAAATTTTCTTCTTTTTTTTTTGAGTTGGAGTCTCACTCTGTCACCCAGACTGGAGTGCAGTGGCCACTCCTGGACACTGCAGCCTCTACCTGCTGGGCTCCGGAGATCCTTCAGCCTCAGCCTTCCAAGTAGCTGGAACTACAGGCACGCGCTACCATGCCCGGCTAGTTTTTAATTTATTGTAGAGATGAGGTCTCACCAAGTTGCCCAGGTAGGTTTCGAACCTACGAGTTCAGGCAATCCACTCACCTTGACCTCCCAAAGCGCTGGGATTACAGGCTGAGCCACCAAGCCCAGCCTCAAATTGTATTCTTCCTTAGTTACTCCCACTGTAATAACTAAACACTTGTATTAATTTCCCTACTAATTTATATATAAATTTAATTTTATATGCCTTCCCCAAGATAAGAATCCTAGCATAATCTTACCTCTCTGAGGTCACCTCATGCCCTTCTTGTAACTCTCCCCTCAATTCTCTACTATATCCATTTCTATTTTTGAGAATTTTTTATCTAGATTGCTCTGTATATACTTTTTATCTTGGTCATTGTTTATTTAGATAATATACTCTACTGATAGTTTTCTCATCTATATTTTACATATTTTCTTGTGTTCTCCAGGATTTTTTTTCTGGAGTTAATTTTGTTTTAATTAATAGACTTTATTTTTAAAACAGTCTTAGGTTTACAGAAAAAAAATGAACCAAAGGTACAAAGAGTTCCCATATGCTTCTTTTCCACAACTTTATAGGGCCAATTTTCCTGTTGTTAACATTTTGCATTAGTGTGGTGCATTTGTGACTATTGATCAACCAACATTGATACATTACTGTTGATTAAAGTCCATAGTTTACAGTAGAGTTCACTCTTTGTGTGGTATAGGCCAATGGGTTTTAACAAATGCATTATGTCCTGTATTCACCATAATAGGATCCTACAGAATTGTTTCACTGCCTTCAACATTCCCTGTGCTCCACCCATTCATCCCTACCCCCTACCCCTAAGCCTCTAACACCTGAAAACCATTTATCTTTTTATTGTTTCTATGGTTTTGACTTTTCCAGACTGTCATAGAGCTGCAATCATACAATCAGCCTTTTTCAGATTAGATTCTGTCACATGCCAATGTATTCTTAAGTTTCCTCCATTTTGTTTATGGCTTAATAACTCATTAGTTTTCATTGCTTTATAATATTCCCTTGTGCAAATGTCCCACCTTCAATAGTATTTTCAAAGCACATTTTGAGTGGTATCACTAAAAATAAATTTGTTTCACTTTCACATTTAAGTAATATTTTATAATATGCTAGCAAGGTACAAAATCCAGTATTTAAAGTGCTCTCTCTTTAATGACCTGTCACCTTCATGTATTCAGTATAGTGAGAAATAGTATAGAAATCGAATTCTTGCCCATACTCTCCACCCCTTGCCCTGGAAGATTTTAGCATGTTCTCTTTGGTTTTGATGTCTTAAAATTACAACAATGTAGCTAGGTATAGGCTCTTTCCTTTATTCTATTTGTTTTTGATGTCTTAAAATTTACAATGATGTAAGTAGATATAGGCTCTTTCCTTTATTCTATTTACTTTCTATAAACCTTTAAATTTGAGTTCTTACTCAAGTTTACATAATTTCAAAAATTATAAGCCACATTTGAAGATAATATTCTTCAAATATTTCCTATCTTTAACTTATTTTTCAATGTTTCTGAGGCTTCTGTTTTATAGATGTTAATATTTTAATATCTTCTCTTTATTTCACTTTTTCTTTCATTTATATATATTTCATTAGTTTTTTTTTACTTTCCCATGCTCTCTGGAAAAGTTCCTCAAAGTGATTTCCATGCCTTGAACTTGTTAAGAGAAATTTTGTGGCCCACAATATGGTCTACTTGATGAATGTTCATGTGAGTTTGAGAAGAATGTGTATTCTGTTGTTGTTGGTTGGAATAGTCTATACATGTCAATTAGAATAAATTGATTGATGGTGCTTTTCAGGTCAACTTACTGATTTTATATCCTTACTGATTTCTTGCATCACTGCATCTTTATTCTTCTTTTTAAATTTTTTTGGTAGTTGCCTTAGAGTTTTCAGCAGGCATTTTTCCCAGGATGTAATGTAGGCTATGCCAAACAGATCTAACTATATTACAAATTCATGATGCAAGCTCACTGAAAGAAATTGGGGTAAAATTTACTAATTAAATAATTTGAGAAATGAGTGGAAAATGTAAGATTAAAAGAAAGAGGAACTGCACATAAACAGTCTAGTATATAAAGTTTTTTTTTTTAGTAATGAGTTAAAATTTTGTTCTGCTATATAGTATACCATAATTCAATAATTATATCAATAGAAGAGGGATTATAGAAACTGGGTTTCTCACTTTTGGAGGAGTTTACAGAGAAACAAGAGGCTAGAGTAAAAAGGTGGTGATAGATTGTAGTTGGGAATATCAACATAAACTCATGTTTAGCTTAATATAGATACAGATAGTTACACATGAAAATATTTATAAATGGGTTCATATGCACAAGTTAGTACACTTACATAGATTTCTTTGTTTTGTCAACTGAGAAGCTCAAAGCAAGGACACCTCAGTAACTGCAATCATATTTAGTGCCCAGATCTTGGCTCAGATTTTGGCTTCTATATCATGCCCCAATTAAAGGAGTCAGAAGAATCAATTGATTAGTACTGTAGCAGAAAATCTACGATAAGACTGGAAAATCTTGTAGTTCCCAAGTACAAGAAAGTGCTAAAAAACAAAACAAAAAAACCCACATTGGTGGGGAATGTCAAAGGGATACAGAAGTCAATGGCTAAAGCTAGAATAATTTCAGCAACAAAAGAAAGTCATATTGAATTCTAACCCAAAATATAAAATGAATGAATATTCATAAGCCCTTACCAATATAAATAAATGATTAAAGAAATAAAAAAAGGAATAGAAGAGATAACTCCCCCATATGGAAGAATTCTAAATAATTTATGTAGATACTTCACTCTCAAGGGGATGGACAATAACCCCAATGCCTTAAGTGTGAATTTCATATAGTACCTTCATTCCAAATAGTACAGTATAGAAAGGGGAAAAAACTATAATTTTACAGAGGAATAATCTAACAACACTACCTCAGCCAAGTGATCAAGATCAACATCAATAATGTCAACTCATGCTAATGGTGTATATACACTTAACAGGATGCATGGCACTTCACTTCTGTGATCCGCCTTATTAACAACTAGAACTCTAGTGTAACACTGAGAAAAACATCAGACAATTTTCAAGAAAGTAGTAGCCTACAAAATACTTGACAGCATTTCTTAAAATTAATAAAGTTGTCAAAAATGAGGGAAGTCAGAAAATGTTACAGCCAAGTAGAACCTAAGGAGAACTAATGATTAAGTGTAATGTACAATCCTGGATGGGATATTAGAAGACAAAAAGGACATGAGTAAAAACAAAGGAAATCTGAATAAGTTATAATTAATATCAATATTTACTGATATCAATGAATAAGAATAATTGGTATCAATATTTATGTATTAAATGTAACAAATCTATCATACTAAATGTTAGATATCTGTAATAAGGAAACTGGGTATAGGAAATATGCTAATTTTCTGTATCATCACAATTTTTATGTAAATCTCAAATTGTTTTTAAAAAACAAGGTTTATTAAAAAATGCAAAAAGTTTGTGACAATGGTATTTATAATAGTGAAAAATAGAAGGCAACCAAATATCCCTATAAAGAGATTGGTAAATAAATGATGGTTCATCAATTTGAAAAACAAAACAAAATCACAATACAGTTTTAAGTTTTTTTAATGGATGTAAATATTGTATTCATTAAATGATCAAATGTGGTTTCCTCTGGGGAACAGAACTGAAAGAAATAAGAAAGGAGAGGAGGTTTTTTATTCAGTGTAAGTCTCTTTTTACTATTTCATACCTTAACCTACACACACAAATTGGTTCAAAATAAAATTTGTTAAAAGAAGGATGAGATGTTAAGGATGTCAGGCTCTTCAAGGTATTTCATTAAGACACTGACCTTGTGAAGACTGGGGACAACTCTCGGCACATGTCAATAGCAACCCACAGTGACTGTAACTTACAATTGCTCTGAATAGCTTGTCCCCGGCTACATAATTAAAGTTCAAACCATTATTGCTTGCCACTTTTTACACAATAAAAGTCCACATGCTTAGTAAGATTTAAAATAATTTGACATTCTGACTTCTGCAAACCCTTCATAATTATCTCCCACCTAGTCAGTTGCATTCCTGTCCTCCAGCCTTGCTGGAACCCATCTTCCCTTCCAAATCTCTGCTCCTATGTTCATCTAGTTCTCTTTGCTACCAATGTTCACTCCGTTTCTCTAATTTTTAAAATCCTACTCATAGTTCCACTTCCAGCTCAAAGACAAACTCCTCTTCCACAATCTCACTGAAAATTTGATAAACAAACAAAAAAAAGACGCCCAGGTTTTTTGTTCCTATAGCTCTTTATTTACAAAAAGAGACCACATTTATATTAATTTTCCTGTATGTCATGCTGTACATATCTATTGTCTTACAGTTCTTACATATCTGTTTTTTCATGCAATGATAAGTTCCCAGAGGGAAGAGATCATCTTAGTATTTTTATCTCTTTTACTCAGTGCTTCATATACAGTAGTGGTTACACAGCATTGGAGTACATTTAAACAGATCTCTTTGGAGAAATTACTACTGAACTTAGTAACGTTTTTAAAACTTTACTAAGATGAGTTCCAGAAGTCAAATGTATAGGCTACAATCCCTTCTCTCTAAATTTCATGAGAGTGAGTGATGGGCATATCACAGGAACTGGTTTCCAGTTAGCATGTTCTTGGGTACTGAATTGTATTTCATCTTTGGTAAGTGTCAAAATTTATGCAGCTACTGCTACATGAAAACTAATGGGCCACTTGATTCTGACCACAAGAAGCTTTAAAGAGCACACATATTTTGACACATGATTTAAACTAAGTGTGATAGGGCATTTAATAAGAAGGAACTGCAAACAAGACTCATTAAACCCTTAATGGTATTCTTGAGTACCTGAAATTTAAAAATGTGCAAAGTTTTCTCCTTAACAGTATTGTGATGGGGGGGCATACCTCATCAACAAGGGTACCTGCATAATGAACATTTGTATACCTAACCCTGAATTGTACCCCACATATTTACAATAAAAAATGAAAAGTATTGTTATGATTCTTGCCAGTCTAACAATATTCCTTCATTATTAATTTCTTTATTAGTCAATCCCCTTGGAAAATACATCCAGTGTCACTTTTTATAGGAGGGTTATGTATTTCAGCAAAGAAATCCTCACGCATAATGTCACTAGAAGGAAGAACTACTGAACCTGCTTGGTCTAAAAGAGCCACTAACCAAAAACTTTATCAAAGGAATAATCTGAAATTCTCATCTGCATTCCCCTTCAGTTTTCAGCTTAATAAACAAAGTGAAAGTCAGAGAAATTCATTCAGAATTTATATTGATTTAACAATAATCAAAATGAATACTGCATGTTCACAAAAAGTAGATATAAATAACTATAAGAATCAATTCTTTGGGACAGGAAAGACTTGTCCTTCTAAGGTGCTCAGGTTACTTGCAGGGAGGGGAGAGTGCGAACCCAGGAGAATCTTTCTTCAACAAATATCAGTGTGATTGGTCCTCTCATGTCATGCACAATATGCTTTAAAATGGATGCATTTTGTTCTTACCATTGTACAAAGTTCTTACTGACTTATGGAGTAAGTTCTGGAAATTTCTGGAAAGTCAATGCAGTACAAAGAAGCCATATACAGTTATAATATCCACTGTAATTTGTCTTTTCCCCCTTTTACCCCAAGACTAGCTCTAATGCTGCTGTTTTCATTGTCTTCCTTGTTTTTGCCCCATTAAAGGACTATCACGTTTCCATGAAAATTTGTACATTGTAGAGATATACTAAGTATCCGTGTTCAAATGTGTTTCATTTATTTGATTGTGAGCTTTATGTAGATATTATCCACCTGCCTAGCACAATCTTTGAACATAACAAAGTGTTTAATAAATATTTGTATAGTTAATAGAATGACTGAAATTCTCTAGTGTTTGCCTCAAAACTGGTATCTTTATAGCAATTGCACTATTCTTAATACCTCCTTAGGCTGGAATCAATGATTTCTAACAGAATACACATTTCTACTTGTGTTACCCAATGGGGAACCATCCATTTTGGAGAGTGCACCAATATAATGATTGTTGAAATTCTTATTGCCATAAGTGGCATTAAGACACTCCAGGCCCTATTATTCATGAGAAAAGTCATTTATAAAATTTTTACAGACTTCGTAATATAAGAGGCAATAGAGGATTGTGATTAATCACGCAGCTTCTAGAAGTGATTGTCCAGATTTGAGACCTAGTTATTCCATTTATTGACTATGCAATCTTGAACCAGTTACTTAAACTTTATGCTTTCTTATTTGTAAAATGGAGAGAATAACACTACCTGTCTTATATGTGTCACAGCGATTGAGTTAGGTAAAACATGCAGTGCTTCAAACAGGATCTGGTATAGAGTAGGCACTCAGTAAGCATTAGATATCCTAAGGCATCATGTTAAAAACATTAGATGGTTAGTTCAGTAGGTTAGAATACAGCACAGTGTGATGACGTGGGAAGGGCCCTGGAATGAAAGTAAGAAAAAATGGATTAAGTTTTGGCCCTGATACTCATTTTGTGTCATCAGCCAAATCATTGCTTCCTTGATCATCAATTTCCTTACATTTAAATGTAGAAAATAATACCTAGCTCACAGCATTGCTTTTGAGAATTAAATGAAGTAATGAATGTGAAAGAGCTTCTTAAAATATAATGTGATATAAAATGCAAAGTGTCCTTTCTTTTTCATCATCAAAAGCACAGTGAGGAACATTTGCACTCTACAGCTTAGCTGGAAGAAGGACAGTACAAATTTGCGCCAGGCAATCCAGCTATTAGTTCTACTATTAATATCTAATGATAGCATAGACATTTTAAATCAAAAGGAAATATATTCTTTCCTTTGAACCTAACAAGTCTAAAGGACACTCTTAAAAGTGAACTGCAAGCAAGCACTAAAAATAAAACAAAATTAACGCCTTCAAAGTAAAAGGACAGTTACCATATAAAGTGTAGTATTTCCTCAGAATATTTTGGGTAAGTGATAAAAAATATGGCTATGTTAGTTCCTTTCCATTTTAAAAAATTATATCAATTTTTACAACATGGATAAAACTCTATACATTTGTATTTTTATTTAATGAAGAAACTAGTCTAGAAATAAGAGATCGCCTTAATAAATGTGTTTCAAATGGAATCTGGGATAATTACTGTAACTATTGTACAGAATCCAAAAGAGTATTTTGTACTTTAGCTCCTCAGGAGAGATAGGGGTGTAGATGGGGGAGCATGTCCAAACAAAAATATGGCTTTCACAGGTCTTTTATGCAACTGTCCAAATAATAATACCTTACTCAACGAATCAATCCAACTCTTTAAGCTGAAAGATTTATATTTTTCATGTAGACTTTTAGTCATTTGAGCTAAGTGTATGGATTTTCGAGTATGTCAGAATCACTTACTTCCTCTCTATGTGCCATCGTGCTCCCCTAGATGCCTCTTCCACTGATAACAAAAATCTATCTTCACTCATTCATGCTTTTTGTGACTTTTAGTTCAGTGTTTTTATCAGTCTTCCTACCTTCATATGGACATGGATTTTTGTTTAATTGGAATAGTAATATAAAGAACAAGGAAAGGATACAGTCTCTACCTTCAAGGTGTCGAGTCTTAGGTACAAACACTTTATGGGGAAAAAAGTGAGTTTTATAAACAGATTTCTAAGAGAGAAGTGATGAGGCCTGTTAAATGGGGAGATAAGAAAAAGAAAAGTGTAGGGTGCAAAAAAGATAGAAGTAGGAACACTAGCAATGCAGACAAACAGAGGACATGCATTTTTAATGAGAAGTAAGAGAAATGGATACCATGAAGAAATAGAAGAGGGGATGGACATGCTCACAGCACCGAGAAAAGAAAAAAGAGGCATATCATGACATAGGCACTTTAGAAATAGAAAAAGGACACTTTTGTAGGTAAGCAGCCCAGGAATAAAAGCATGTAGACAAGAGAAAGGTAAGTAGAATAAAAAGGCAGGGTGAATTTGGCATATATGACTACGTAATTGCAATAATAATGGTAATATTAGACACTTCTTGAATCTATTTCCTCTCCAAGTCCATTACTGAGAAAAAAAAAAAAAAGAATTTCTGTCTTCAGAAAATAAGAGCCACAGAAGGAAATAAATTATCTAGGAACATGGAAACAGACAAATTAGCTGGGAACGTGACAACAAGACAACAGATGCAGGTGTAAAAAGTAGAGCTTTAAAACTCCTAACACAGGCTTCACCCAGATTCTCCAAGTTAGCATCTAAAGGAAATAGCATCTGACTAAAAAATAAGTGAAGGGGCACAGTCCAGATAACTCTTGGGGCCCTAACTAGGTACAAGGACATCCCAGGAAAATAGCTGATCTTATATGATTTTCAGTGTGATCTTTATTTTAGGGGGAAAAAATCATGCCTAAATTCATTAGTGAAAAAGTCTGAAGGATTATAGACTTTGGAAAAAAATGAAAGGGAAAATGTGAAAAAGATTTATCTAAGACAAAAAAAATCTTATGATAATATTATTTCCTAAGAGCTATAATAGCAGTAAGTATAAATCACAATGTATACAAAGAAGAGTAAGGTATTAATTCTGCTCAGAGTAAAAGGCAGGGGGAAGAAGAGGTTCTTCCTGTGCTATTTCTTATATCAACCTCAATAAGAAAGCTGAGGACAAGACATTAAACTGTAACTCCAGGAAGGAAATTCTGTAGGAATAGAAAGTAAAATAGCCCCAATACATTGTAGTCTGGCAGTATAACTTAATATGGGAATGAAACTTCAAAAAACAAAGGGGATAGTAGATAACTTGTCACTTAGACATTTAGAAATTGTTCAGCTAAATCAACTAAATACTTTAAACATGTAGTCTCTGTGCTATTGGCAAAAGAAAGATCCTTAATCTTGAATTGTTTAAAAGTTAGTGATAATTTAATATTTTAACTTAAAAGTAAGTACCTTAATGTATAGTCTTACTGAGATAGAGGCTTTCCCAACTCCCTACAAAGTCAGGTCACAGTGGTTCACATTCTTTTTTTACCCAAAAGAATTGTGAGATTACTCAATTCCTCAACTGCAAAGTTAGGACTCTGTGTAAAAGCATAGATGAGAAATTATTAATTATTATTAATTATATTAATTATTATCAACCAGCCTCTTCATAGGTGATCTCTTTGGAGGCTTCTTTTATCACACCATTCCAGGATACACTTAAGTTCACATCTAACTTAAATTCATGCCTAATTTTACCCTTGACATTCATGCCCCAGTGTCCTCTTGTTGGATCCATTCTTCATGGATTATTTCTCTCTTCCAATGTGAAGTACATTATATTTTACAGACCCACATCATATTGTTCAACATCTTTGTGTGAGAGCCGCTGGAATTCTCCTCAGACTTCCTCCTCTGTGGTACTGCAAAGTGCTCTAAATAGTACCATGCATTTCACTTTAAGAAGGCAACCAGTTTCTGCCAAAGTTGACCCATCATATTATTTTTAATGTTACAAAAATTGAATTTAAAAATTAATCAGAAACTCTGTTCTCTTTCTCTCAACCTATTTCTTCACATTGGGTTTTAACCCTAACTCTAGCTGGATGATCCCACAGTTGTCTCATTTTAATGGGGCCAATTAGTCAGTAGCATTGGTAGTGGGCTGTACAATATACCTGTCATCAGGCTAGGCTACTAGAAACACTATAGTAAGGCAATTGCTTGGGTAAGCAATTACTTGGGCAAGCAAATTGTGTTTATGTCAGTTCACTGAAGTATACAGGGGAGGTGCCTAGATGTAAGGTCTTTAATCCAAAGGCTTATGGTGGAGTCTAAGAATGAAACAAAGCAGAAGCAGGGATTACAAATGAAGCTCCCTGGAGCCCATACCTACAGCAGGGCTATTCCTTAATGGGTTGTGTAGGATGCCTCTTGTCCTATTCTGTTTTGACTTCTGAGCCTCCTTATTTCTCTAGCCAGCCCTACATTTACAGACTCTTGCTCATCTTAATTTCACCAAACCTTTACTGATCAACCACCTTCTACTTGAGTCAATACCACCCACTTTGTAATTAACTGCTTCAACTTTAGTTCTCAGTGTTGCATGTGTCCCATATGTCAGAATGTAAGCTCTGTTAGGGATGATACTAATCCTTACCAGTTTTTAGTATCCCACATCAGTTATAAGAATGAGGATCAATGAATATTTGTTAGCTGACTAATTATTTAGTTAATTGAATTCATTTCAGAGTAATAAGATCATAGCTTGTTTTTTACTAGTATTTTTTTTTCCTGAAGAGAGCCCACTTAGGCTCCTCTGAGTTTTTAGAGACCTTTAAATGCCTTACTACTCATTATGAGAAACATTTTTTTTCAATTTTGGATACTATTGTGCATTCAGTTTTAATCCTATTTTGTAATGAAGCTGATGTTTATATCTGCCAATAATTATGATAAATGCCCTGTCATGCACAATGTCTTTAGTTCATTAATAAAATCAGTAAAAGTATAGATGATTTTGTGTTAGCATTGCTTTCAAATGTGGGACTAAAGGGAGTCATATATGATTGGAATTTTTTTTTAAGAAAAGCATCTTTTTAGGCTAATTAATATAAGTAGGAGTCAGGTATCAAAAATCTTTGTATCTATTATGGAAAATTCCATCCTTTCAATTCTAGTTGTTCTCCTCCCACAGTATTTCTTGCCTACATTTGGCTCCTAGTTTTAACACCCGAAGCGTTTCTTGTCAGTTACTCTCCAGTCTCTCCCTTGTCAAGGATGTGATACATGTGGTGAAAGTTCCGCATCATGCAAGTAGAGGTTATATCACAGCAGTGCAGGCATCTTTAACTTGAACATCAGATAGTTCTTCCCATAAATACCACTTACGCAGCGCAACATGTAACTTGGTCAACACACTCTCCATTTTTGGTACCCTCTTTCCTTTCAGGAACCCAACACAATCAAATCAAAACTTCTTATTTCTCCTATTTTCTTTTTAAAGCAAATTATTCTTCTCTTGTCCTTCTTTGAATATTTAGAAGCACTTGGATGAATTGCAGAGGACCATGAACTTTCAGTTTTGTGCTTTCTCCTTTCTCTCACAGGCTTTAAAAGGAAAGGGAACTATTATTAAAAGTTGTTTTCCCTTGACAAAAAGTGTGTTAGTCCAGAACAGAAGCATGGAGATATATCAACAGTGTAGTGCAGGTAAACAAAGGAAGGGAGGGAGAGAGAGAGGGAATGAGGGAGGGACAGAGGGAGGGAGGGAGGTTGGTTAGGGAGCATCTGGGATAAGAGTTAGGATAACCACAAAGTAGGAAAGGGATGCCACTTGATGTCACATGGGTCAACAGAGAGAAAATGTCTACCATAACATGAGCTTTGTGGAGGACATATTTTTGCCTCATGTTACATATGACAAAAATAGAAAAGAAAGTATCTTAATTTCTTCTTACATGTTTTTCTTGTCTATTACCTCCTTTTGCTATAATGCAACTATACTCCAACTAGTAGTATCCTGCTAATTCCTAAAGTTCAAGTACAGTAATCCTATTTGTGTCTCCCAAAATGGATGGACTGGGCATTAACACTCCTTTCTCTTTTGAGCATTTTAACCTATCACACCCATAAGACTTTCTCTTCCACACAGTAATAAAAAAAACTTCAAACATACAGCTTATAAATTTGTACATAATAACTATTTGGTAAATGCTATCTAGGGTAGGTATCTCACAATTCAGATACAACATAGTGTGTTGAAACGCATGACCTAAATTAGGAATCTGGAGATGCAGTCTGTACTAATTTCTCTACCAATCACTTGTGTTATTAATAAAGGTAGTTTGGCCAGTTCTACATTTTCCCATTTGTAAAACAACACTTTTAAAGTCTGACTTCAGAAAAACCACATGGGTGCAATGAAAATAAACGAGATGTGTATTTGATACCATGAACTCCTTGGAGGCAAAGCACACTGCTACACAAATCAGGACCCTTATTTTTAGACAACATTAGAATAAATAACAAATAAAAGCCTGGAACTGCACAAAGCTGACTATATTCGCAACACATTCATAGGAGAACTATATAGATACAATTTATGAGAAGTTGCTTACTAGACATAATACCTTTGAGATATGGAGAATTCACATAAGCACAGAGTCAGAATGGCCAGTGCATATATCAACAGGTGAGAGGAATTCCAACCTCAGGCCCTTCTTCCAAAATGATTCAGACTCAGCCAACTTCATTGGCATGTCCTGGAACACCAAGATTGCCAAAGGTAATATATCAAAGGAAAACAGGTCACAAGAGACCTGAAAGAAATAGTGGGGCAAGGGGGTTTTCAATGGCATACTTATGTTAGATTACTGTTCCGTCCCAGTGCAAAAGCAAATTCTTTTTTCGTTTAAAAATAATCAGGTTCCAGATCTCCTTACAAAATTTTTTGCCAAGAGTGGCCCAAGAGGACCATATGCAAGGCAGATGCTTAAAGGTTAAAGGAAGTGCTTGAGGCATAGCAGCTTTGGAAAGGTACTTGGAGTTACTCTAGAGATTATTTCTATCACTGTTGCCTTATGCTGTATGAAAGATGATGAAAATTGGACTGAGACAAAATAAGGGGTCTGCTACCCAGGGTCTCAGTAAGTAGGACTAAATTCAGAAAATAGCAAGCATTTGGAATACGACATCCCTGTTAAAAAGCTATCAAATCTATCTCCAATGCATTCACTTGCATTATTTAGCCTCTTTCTTATTGTAAATTACAGAAAGTCATCTCCAAAAAAAAGGGTGCTTAAGTTATTATAAGGATAGTATAACAATAAAGATTAGAAAATTCAGGAACCTCATAGGAATGGTAAGTGCACTTGGGAAGCGTAAGTGGAAAAACAAGAATCTAAGGCACTTGAAGTATACAGACTAACTTATCCCCTCAGAATCATAAGTTTATTATTTCTCTACTTTTGTGATACACAGCGATACGCAGCATTCCAGTGGGGGCTCTGGTCTCCTTGCCACTGATGTATCTAGTCAATATCACTTCCTTTACCCTGTATCTGTTAACTTCTCCACCTCATATTCTTTGACTTTCTCATCATTCTGAATTGTATATGACTTCTCATAGCCCTTTCTAAGTTGTGGTCTCAGATTACTTTCTTTCAGCATGTTTATAGCACCCAAGTAAGAGAGAATTTGATCAGGCCAGCCAATTGTTTAGTTTAGCATTCTTTTATAGATAGAAATTTTCATGTTAAGCTACTTTGTAAAGTTTTGGCCAATATACAAAGTGGCCACAATTGGGTCAGTGGCCTTGGTTCACTTACTAATAATTAGAGGTCACAGGAGTAGAGCATTCAGTAGAAACTGTAGATCAAGTCCTTACCCTTAGAAGAGGACAATGGGAGTAGAAGGTACTTCAAGGAGCTCAACCCTCTTTGGTTATGGTCAAACTCTAAAAAGTAAGTGTCAACTAATTTCCAATTACAATCATTAACCCAATTGTCTGTGGCACACCCTGCATTGCAAAGCACTGAACTAGATATGCCAGTTAAAATAATTTGTTCTTAGCAATGAAAGCAAAGTTTCCACAATCCTACTATTTAATAAGGAAATTTAGGGCAGGAACATCTGAGTGTGAGTGTTTCTTAGATGGAAGTACATGGTATTACCATATAGTTAGTGTACTATGAGGCAGTATGGCGTAAGGGAACAAACACTGAACTAACAGTCACATATCTGGATTTTTGTCTTAGCTGAGAATATAAGTTCTGTATTTTTTTTGTTTTAAATCTCATCCTAACCCTGATTAATTACTTCATGTCTAATGCCTCAGATTCTTATTTCTAAAATAAGCCTGAAGACCTAGAGGTACAGCTCTACATTCTATGATTTTGTTGGTATTACTATTACTCATCTACGAAATGCATAAAATAGAATAAATTATTTGAAATGCTGATGTTGGATTAAGCTAACACCTATCTTATAAGCAAATTATAGCAAAGACTGTATTTGTCTCCTATGGTGAAATGGACATCATGGTTTGAGGTGCACCTATGGCTTACTTCAGCCATTGTGCCTGTAGAATGCTAAATAATATCATTATCTAACCAGTTTGTACAAAACTCACATACTTCGTATAGTGTTGTACATATGTTGTTTTCTTCTTATGTTGTTTTCTTCTTTGAGAAGAAAACTAAGTATAGATAATACTTCAGTCTTTGTAACAAAGAAATATCATATGCTCCATTGTCTCCAACTACTTTTGTTAAGTTTAAGAGCCAGTCAAACCTGCACCAAACACCAACTCTATAATTTATTGATAGCATGAAATGTCTAGGGCAAGTTATTTGAGATCTCTGACCTTTAACAATACCCATATATCAAAGTCATAGCTAAGTCTACATGAGGCAATGTATAAAAAGTACCTAGCAGAAAGCATGGTGTGAACTCAGTCTATGCAGTGCTTCTTCTACTTCCTCTCCTCTTTTTTTTTTAAACATATTTTTTATTATGATATTGTGGGGTACAGTTAAGGGTTAGGTATACAAATATGCATCATTCGGGCACCCTTGTTGATAAGTGGTGTCCCCCTGTCCCCAGACAGATATTGACTACTGTTAATCCCACCTCCCTTTCCCTCCCTGCCCCCCCCATAGTTTCCTACCACTGTCAATCCTTTTCTTATAGTATTACTATAAATGTTAGGTCCACTTATGAGTGAGAACATGTGATACTCAGATCTTTGTTTCTGTGAGAGATCACTCAGTATTATAAATTCTAGTTCCATTCAGGTTGCTGCGAAGTTCATGATTTTGGTCTTTTTTATGGCTGCGCAGTACTCCATTGTGTATATGTACCACATTTTTTTAATCCAGCCCTCTTGATGGACAGCATGGTTGGTTCCATACAAAGTGGGCAAAAGATATGAACAGACAATTCTCAAAAGAAAACATACAAGCGGCTAACAGACACATGAAGAAAATGTTCAACCTCATTAATCATCAAGGAGATGCAAATTAAAACTACACTGTGATACCACCTAACTCCATTCAGAATGGTCATTATAAATAACTCAAAAAATAACAGATGCTGGAGAGGATGTGGTGAAAAGAGAATACTTCTCCACTGATGGTGGGAGTGTAAACTAGTGCAACCTCTGTGGAAAGCAGTGTGGTGATTCCTAAAAGCTCTAAATATTGACCTCCCATACGACCCTGCAATCCCCCTACTGGGAATATATCCTGAAGAACTCAAATCACTCTATAAAAAAGACAGCTGCACACGTATGTTTATTGCAGCATTGTTCACAATAACAAGAACCGTTCTCTCCTCTTTATCTTGCCTGCCTTTTGCATTCCCCAGAAGACAATGATCTCTTAGCGAGGTACTTCAGGCAGTCGACAACCCCTTTGACTTACCTAAGAAATCTACTAAAAGAAAATGTCTTGCTAGTTACATGAAATGTAT
This sequence comes from Carlito syrichta, assembly GCF_000164805.1. NCBI lineage: Eukaryota > Metazoa > Chordata > Mammalia > Primates > Tarsiidae > Carlito > Carlito syrichta. Next base: position 177,115 of record NW_007062975.1, read on the forward strand.
TCATGAAGGGTTAAATGAACTTCACAGAGGCCATCTGACACTGCAGTACAAGACAGCAAGGGCAGCAACTGCTAAAGAATAGTTCATAGAAGCGAAACTAAGACATCAAATGATTTGACTGAGATCATTTAGAGGATAAGTTATAAATGGATATCTAATAATATAATTTGTTGAAAGAGTTGATGCAATGGTATTATAGAACCATTTCCCCTGAAGGTTACATTGAAGAGTTCAAATTAGGAAGCAATGTTTTGCCAAGTGCCATACTGCAGAACAAGGATACATCATCAATAATTCTGCAAAGAAATGCCACATAAGTACAGCCCCTAACAATGGACAAGAAAAGTACTGCAATCATTTTAATATATTTGGAAAGCCAATCTTGGCAGAAAACAAAAACCTTTAAGTCAACCAACAAGTTGAATTTTTTTCATGTAGTATAAATGTATACACAACCAGCTTAGTATCATTAAATATCTGAAACAGTCAAATGTCATTAATTATTTTTGGGGGAGGTAAAAAACACTCCCCAATGTCTTTATAAATTTTACTCTGAGTATTTAAATTAAAAAACTCAAAACCATATTAAGCTAAAAGAAGATGTGGAAAAAGTAATTTCCATTTATGTATTCTGGTCCTTTTAGTAATAAATAATAACATCATATATTAAATCACATCTTTCTTTTAGTAACCATGAAATGCATTCCTTGCATTAATTTTTAGATGTGCCAGGTATACTCCACTGAAAGAACTTATTGACTCTTTCTATAAATGTTCACTCATTATGTATTGAAAATTCAGCCTAAAATTTGGTAACTCTTTTGCTTTAGGGCAAAGTGTAAGATTTATAAAAAGAAAACCAAAAATAGAACTAAGAACCTTGAGTGTTTGGTCAAGAATCAATCTGTTTTCCCCACTAACCTTTCCTCTTTCTCTCCTTTTCCTTTTCTTGTAACCACCACTTCAAGTCATTTCTTATTTTTTCCTTGTCTAAAAAAGATCACAAACCTCACAATTATTATAAACGCTCTCTGACACATGAATATTAAAAATTGTTTAGTTCTTCTTTCTATAGAAATTGAGATCATCTTTTAATAACAAAAAATGAGTTTTTTCATCTTCTTGCAAAGTCTCAGATGGGCAAACCCCCAGGGAATATGCAGTCTTAGAGAAGAAAGTAAAACAAATATTTCTTTTCTTTCCAAAAACGACCCCCAGTGTAAAAGCTTTTCAACAGTTAATTTCACTACTGAACAGTCAATACGAGCTGCAAAAATTCAAAAATCTTTAAATAAATATATGATGTACTTTCAAGGCAAGATTTCTTCATGCTCTGGGACCAAAGGTACACAGACGCAATGCACCTAATGCTAAAAGGCCAGTGAACAGGGCTGCTGAAAACAGACTGGACAATCGTGATTTGCCTCTTTTTTTCCTTCATGTTCCTGGCTGGAGGAGTTGGAGAAGCAAAGGTTAGTGAGCAACAAGCAAAAACAAGTGTTGGCATTGCAGGGCACAGGCATCACGCAGCTCTCATGGATTAAATATGAGCATTCTCTTGGGTATCCAGACACAGGAAATGAGACCTTTAACCTCTCAGTTCCTCATTTTCTCACCAACGCTGCATAACATTCCATTTACTTTCCCTACTATGCCTCAGCTTTTAGGATAAGTTCCAAATGTCATAGGGTCATCATCTGCCTATTTTTAAAGACTTTCCAGCATTTTAGGATTCCAATAGCGATTTCTCAAGTAGGTCTTGAGAAAGAAAACCATAATCATTAAGATGGAGACTCAGGCATCATTAGAGCTTTTCTTTATGAAGCGGGCTTAAAGAAAAGGCACTCAGAGTTTTCTCTTTTTAAAACTCTGTCAATAATTTTATGGTTTTTACATTGCTCACAGTTCAAGAACTTGTATCTTTCAGAAGTTCCTATTACGTATTTTATCACATTTCTTGTAAGTAAACATTTTCCTCATGAGAAAATTTCCTAAAAGAATGAAACTTTATTATTTTAAGATTGACAGGAATATTGCCTATGACACTTTGGTCTTTGTAGGATTTTGGACATATGGCTTTTAAACTGTCAGTCAACCAGAGACTCCTGAATTTGAATAAAAGACCCCTTAGAACATGGCCTCTGCCAAATTCTCTAACCTTTCGCTCTACTCAGCGACTCTATCAGCAAATATATCAAGAGTTCCTTCATCTTGTGTTTCTCTCTTTCCATTTTCATTTTTTGCATTCTTACCTCTTCCTTTTGCAAGGACAATTTCACTTCAACTTTCCAAATTCAATTTACATCAAGACTCAGTTTCTAGTCACTCTCTGAATAGCCTTCTTTGACCTTTCCTAGTTGGATTAGGATGTTCTCCCGCGTGCTCCCTTAGATCTTTGTGCAGATCCTAAACCTAGCATGGCTGACACTGCTATATCATTCATTGCCTGCTCACTTGGCTATTTCTCTCATCTGTTCAAGAGCTCTCTTTGGAGAAGAATTAGGTATTACTCACCTTTTTCAGCCTAGCGCAGCACCCAGAATATAGGAGGTGCCCGTGAATGCTTATTGAATAAATTAATTAGTAACTCATGATGGCAAAATGTATTCTGATTTTTAATTTTTCATTACACATCAATAGAACTTGAACTGTAGATAAGGAAATTAAGACTAGAGAGTTAAAATGACTATTCTACAATAAAAAATCTAGAAGTTAAAACAAGGTCTGACAAGTTCATGAGCTTGCTGTGTGCTTATGTTGGCAGCACTGTACAAATAACTCAGTAAAATTTCATAACCTTGGTATATCAGTGTCTCACAGCTGTGTTCCTGTTGATATGTGGTGGTGTCTTGGTGAGTGGTGTTAATTATTGTTGTTGCATGTTTCTGTGTGCTGTCATGAGAATGCTGAAGCTTGAATTAGAGCAATGAACAAACATTAAATTTCTTGTTAAACTTGGCAAGAATGGAAGTGAAATCAGGGACACGTTAGTCCAAGTTTATGGGGATAATGCCATGAGGAAAACAGCAGTGTGCAAATGAATTAAATATTTTTTCCTAAGAGAGAGGAAGTGTTACTGATGAAGAGAAGTCAGGACAACCAGTAACAAGCAGAACTGACAAAAACATTGCAAAAATTCGTCAAATTGTGTGTCAAAATCATCAACTGACTGTAAGAATCATTGCAGATCCATTAAACATTGATAAAGAAACAGGAAAATCTTAACTGAAAATCTTGGCATGAGAAAGGTGTGTGCAAAAATGGTCCTGAAGGAGCTCTTTCATCACAACAATGTACTAGCTCACACAGAACTGTCTGTGAGTGAGTTTTTAGCCAATAAACAAATAACTATATTGGAAACCCTCCTACTCACCTGATCTGGCCTCAAATGACTTTTTTCCTTACTCAAAGAGAAAATAAATATTGAAAGGAAGACATTTTGATCATATTCAAGACATTAAGGATAATATGACAACAGCTCTGATGGACATATCAGAAAAGAGTTCCAAAATTGCTTTGATGGGTAGACTAGGCACTGGCATTGGTGCATGGCTTCCCAAGGGGAGTGCTTCAAAGGTGGCCATGGTGATATTAAGCAATGAGCTATGAAGCACTTTTTCTAGGGCGAGTTCACAAACTTAACTGTGAGACCTCATAGATCTGAGGTTCAGAACAGGACTTTAATTCCATGAACTGTTCTCTTACCACACTACTAGTTATTACATTATAGCAGCCGTCTGAAATTAAACTCCTTTTGTAAAATTTCCAAAGATTAACATGTGGGAAATGTGATATGCAGATCTCTAGGGGTGTTTCAACTACTGTCTCAGTGTTTTGAAAAGATTCAAAGGCTATAATACATATGACAATCTCATTGAAAGAAAAATGTTCTGCAGACTTTTTCCAGGGGACTAATGATCTCTAATGTTCATTTTGGGCTTAAAATTATATGATATTATTCACATTGATTGATTAAAGTACTGTGTGCCAACATTGAATGAATCACCATATAAGGAAAAGAAAGGCATAGCCCTCTCCTGATAAAAGCAAAAGACTCCCTTCTCCACTCTTTAAAAACTCCTGTCAGGTTGAAACTGGCACTGATTATTTGACAGAAATAAATATCCACATTGCCAGGCCTCAAAGAACCATGTTCATTATTAACACTTACTAGGTTCCTATGCCCAATAACCACTGGGAGCTGAATAAAAGATAATTAAAAATCTCACATGAAAAATAGCAGTTTCTCAACTAATTTCATAAGAGACATGAAGCATCTTCCACACTACCAGAGAGACATCTCTAGCCCCCACAAGTGATTGATTTGATGTCATGCTCTACATACATCTGCTGTTCCTTTGTGCAATCAGCATTGAACAAAAGTACCTTCATAATTTGGCCTCTACCTGCCTCTCATTCCCAACAAACAAACTCTGCTCTAGATACTCCAAATCACTCCCACTTCTCTCCAGGAGTTAATCTAAATTCTCAGAACTTCTCTTTGTAGTTGCCTTCAAATGGTCTCCCTAGAGCTTACCTTCCTCCAAATTGTTCCCTACACCATAGCAAGAATAATGTTTTCAAATGTAATCATGTTACTCACTTGCTAAAGACTCTCCACTGAGTTTCCATAGCTCTAAAGATATATGCAGAATCCTAATGAGAGCTTATTGGGTCCCACATGATCCTGTTACCACTTACTTCACCAGCTCCTGAACTCCCTTGTCTCACTGTCTCCTTGAGCTGTGACCATGACCACAAGTTTCTTTTCACAAAACATCTCTGCTCCCACCCATTATGGAATATATTTACACACATTGTTCTATCTTCACAAATGACCTTTCCTCATATACCACTACTGCCACTTCGATTGGATGACGTTTGTACATTATTTAAACATCAGCCTCTTTGCCTGGCACATACAAGGGAGGGGGACCCAAAAGCCACAAAAAAAATTATTAAAAATTGTGTATTTATTATAAGAAAGGGATTGGCAGTAGTGGGAAACTGTCAGAGGAGGAGGGGAGGGGATTGGCAGTTGAGGGAAACTGCTAGGGGAGGAGGGGCACACTTCATCAACAAAAAGGGTACCTGCATAATCAGCACTTGAATACCTAATCCTGAATTGTACTCCACATCTTTATAATTTTTTTTTAAAAATTTGTGTATTTATTCTTGAAAGTCTAAATTTCAGTTACCTTCAAACTACTTTCTGTTTGATGTAATACACCTGTCGAGACATTTTTTCACTGCTCAAAACAGTTTTTGAACTCATTCATTTTGATGCCTTTTAGTGTCTCCACTGTTTCTTGTTTTGCCTCTTCCACAACAGTAATACATTTCCCTTTGAGGACTTTCTTCATTCAGGGAAACAAAAAAGAGTCACCTGGGGCAAGATCAGGTGAATAGGGAGGGTGGGGCATAGGGGTCATGCTGTTTTTAGTCAAAAACTGCTGAACACTCAGAGAAGTTGTGGGTAGGTTGTTCTTGTAAATCGCCCATCATGAAATGGGCAAATGTATTGAAAGAATCTCTAAAAAATTTCACTGAAGTGGAACACAGCCTCTCACAGCAATGCTAGGTGGTACACTGATGGCAATGGGTTCCTAAAACACTTACCTAGTGGTGAAAGCCTATACCACAAGGGGCCTGCCCTCCAAAAATAATTCTGCTTTTATTTTGGGTCCCCCCTCATACATACCTGCTAACTGAGTAATATTCCTTTGTCTAGGTTCTAATATCATCTTATTCCTTTTTTGTGAATTCTTATTTAAAATTACATTTAATTATAAGATTAATTGATTATTATCTGAATCTCTCATAAGGCAGTGGTCATGCTGTTTTTAATAAAATTTCAAGAAATTTAAGGGGAAGAATATTAAGTTGGTGGTGAAGTCAAAGAATGCATTTGAGGTAAGAAATATAGGACAGAAAAATCAAATTAAAAAATAGGGGATTTCATCATTAGCATATCATGGTACAAATCACAAATGAAGTGTTTGTGATCCTCGTGATCCTAAGTCCTTAGATAGGCATGTTAGGTTTATTTTTTTCCCCTTCTATTCATGAGGTGCAAAAATATAGTTCACTACACAGTTTTCTACACAAAGACATAAATACCTTCTGGATTAGCATTTAGTTTAGGCAGCGCATGGCCAGAAAAAAATTTTCTCATACACATAAATATTTAATAATCCCTTTTCAGTAATTCCTAGTTTGCTATGTACATAGAACATTGTCACATTCACTGACATAATTTCCATCATAAGAAAATCTCAATATGTTAACTCTTTATAGATGACTACCCTTCAGTTCTTTATTATCTCATCTAGAATGAAGCACACCACTGTGAAATATATTTTAAGTAAACAAAAAGGCATTAGCAAACATTACTATTAATAATTACTATGCCAAAATATATTATCATAGAGAAAGCATGGCGCTTCATTCATTTCCAACTTCTAAGGAAGATTGGTTGGAAGTAATTGTCTAATCTAGACCAAACCTTTATGATTATTTTAGAGAAAATCAGGATCACTGTTGGTAATAGAATAATGCACATTTGATGTTGATGCTTACACTACTCCGATACTGCAAATAATACTCAATTCCACACTTGAATCTGGCTGTGCAAATGTAGCCAGTGGATACAGATGAAAGAATTCTCTAAACTAAATTGCAATTTACCTTTAGTTATTAGGAAATACTAATAAGAGTCATATTCATAAAGGGAACAATAGTTTCTAAAAAGATAAATAGGCTAAGTATAAAAATTCCATTATCCATAAACTTCAAAAAGGAAAGAGGAAGATAGAATTTGAGACAGTGTGGATGGCAGTTTGAACCCAAAGGCTGCTGGATTGTGGTATACCTCCCACCAGAGACTCAAAGAAAGTTCCAGAAAAATTCTGAATTGAGGGTAAAGGATGACCAAGTTAACAAAACTTGTAATTAATTTCTTGCACTAATTAGTTAAAAAAAAAAAAAGTTTCCAAATAAATGTCCAATGGGAAGAGCTAGTTCTAGGAAAAGCAGCTCTTGTGGAATACCAGCCTGGGGTACCTTTCACTTCAGTAGTCAGTGATACATATCCCCTTTTCGAGTTGACTGTTTCAAGAAGTTTTACATTTTTATACAGGACTTTGGGCACTATAGCCTTTTCACAGGATAATGACCCATGGCCAAATGATCATTAGAAGAGAAAGTCTCATAGGACTCAGATTAGACCATTTCTTAGACTTTAAATTCCTGTTACTTCCACACCCATTAAAGAAGCTCTAATGCAATGCCTACTTAAAAATGCATCTTGATTTCTTTTCACGAAAATGCAGATGGTGATTTCAAGTGATTTAATATCCAGCCTATAGGGATATCATAAAGATAAACAAGACAGCAGCTCATTTCTTAAAAGAAAGCTTTGCCTAAGTTGCTAAAGCAAAAATGTAGGTTCAAATCCTGACTCTATTATTGACTAAGTCTGTGACCCTGGCTAAGTAACTTCTCAGTAAATCTGGTTCCTCACATGCAAAATAGGAATAATAAAAGCACCTACTTCATAGGGTTGTCTTGAAAATTAAATAATGTTTTTAAAGTGCATAGAAGAGTATCTGACTCATAGTGCACAATTTATTAGCATTTGTTCAAAACATACAGAAATTAAAATGCCACCAATTTAAACCGATGATGGAAAAGCTATAAAGAATTGGTGAGGTGCCTGCCCACCAGACACCTGATCTTGCAAGACCATCACTAAAGTCTTGCTTCTGCTGTTAAAAAAAAAAGAATTGATGAAACGTTTTGAATAGAATGCTTTATTAAAGAGGCATATTATTATTCTTAAGTTAAATTCTTGAACCTGTTTTAGATGAGTGTGGGGAAATCTTGAGATTAAATTTCACTCAACTACAATATCTGTTCATTGTTCACAGTATGTCCAAGTCCTGGAACAGATACATATTAACCAATATTTGTCCTCAAAGTGGATAAAATCTAGTTTGAGGGTACAACTGTTAAAACTGAAGAACAAAACATAATTTAAGTATAATTTCCAGATAACACAATAAATGCTCTCAAAGCAATCCACTTCTTAATAAATTACAACAAAAGTAATTGCAATAGGAATTCTAGAAAGAAGAAGGTAGTTCAGCTGAAGTAGGGTTGTCTTGAAAATTAAATAAAATTTTATAAAGAGGAAAGACAGGCGTTGTGAGTTGAAGAATTTGACTAGACAGACAAGACAGCAAAAGGATTTTTTGATGAACAGAACACTGAAAATTAAAGCTGAAATGAGAAAGTAAACAGCATATTTGGGGAAGCAATCAGTAAAAATTAGTTAGAAAGGATCGTTCAGAGAATGAATAATGAAGATATGGTTAGAAAATGCTGTTTAAGTTTGGCTCCATTACCCTGCTTCCATTCACAAGCAAGAACCTGGGCTGACCCATGGAGAATAAACGAAGTCAAGTTTCCTGGATCAGTTGTACAAACAAATCCTGGAACATGGGAGAGGGAAAGAAAAGAGTCAGAATCATTGCCTTGATCAACTTTCAGCAGACGTCCCAGGTGTGAGATGTAGGTGGATTTGCAGATACAAGACAGATGTCAGAGAAGGTAAGATAGAGTCCCTTTGAGAAGACCTTGAGTATCAGGCTAAGGAATTTTGACTTTATCACATAGGTTATCAGAGTCACTGAAAGTTTTGTTATTTTTTTCTAAGAAACAGTAAACTGCTAAAAGAATATGAACCAAGGGAAAGGCCACAGTTTTCTAATGTGAAATCTATGAAAAATTAGTGGTTGGCACCTTGAAATTTGAACTGTACGATTAATTATGATTGTCATAAACATGTATCATGTTTGTGATAGTGCTTACATTTCCAAACACCTCACATTCATGGAATATGTGGATTGCTTGTCTCAGGCAACATCCAGCAAACTGGGTACTATTCATTTCAGCTAATTCATTTTCATAAAATTTGTTTATTAACGTGTATACTTGATGACTTTATATTTTTTCCTTATAACTCTTTATTGTATTGAATAGTCTCAACTCACATAAAATGAATTAATGCTGCAAAACTAATCTATTGGATATATAAAAGTAGTAAGACATGAAAATAGCATTGCAAATTACACATCATTTGGCAGAAAGTTGTGAAGGAAATAGCAAAGAAGTTTTCAGAGAGAAAATGCATTGGGAGTCTGCATTCAGGAAGCAGTGTGATGATTTTCATGAGCAACACAAAAAGAAAAGAGCAAACAGAAAGTGAAGAAGCCTGATTCCATCACTTCACAGACAACATATCATAATTTTTAATATTTAGGAAGCAAGAGCAAAAGTCGCTAAGAAAGCTGAATTTTGATGCAAATGAATTAGTTGACAAGAGTTTCTTTCTTACTATTTAAAGATACTCCAAACTCACTGAGGAAAGAAATCAGTGCTGTTATTGGCCATATTTAACACATTTGAAAGCGAGAACTGAATATGAATAAATAATTATCAGAAACAAACTCAACCAAGAATTCATTAGGAATCCATTTGCTAATCGTCTTTTGTGTTGATGTATTCAACATTCCATCTACATTTGAGAGGGCATGCCCTCAGCCTAATGAGTTCCCAATGGGGCACTAAATGTCTATCAGTGAAAACTCTCTCCATTATTTTTGGACCTTATGTAACCAGAAAAAACAGAACTAGTTGACAAACCACCAGACATTTGTTACTCTCCCAAATGACTTATGAGTTAGGGCTTTCTAATTTAATAGAAATAAATTGGAGAAATGGATTCTATATAGAATCGAATCTATTGTTCAAACTCTCTTTCTGAGAGATGGGTATAGGTATCTGGTTAAAAATTGGAAAAATTCTCTGTCACGCCAGTAATAATTTTTTTAAAAATTACAGCAATTGCTATTATCATCATATAAAAAAAAATTAGTATTCTTTTACAAATTGTACTAAATATTTTAAAACTTCACCTGTTATTGGTCTGTCTGTACACTGGATGTCCACTAAGTGGTTTGTAGATGCCAAAAGATAGAGAAACATTGATGCATAAGATGGATTGAAAGAGGAAAAAATGGAAGGCAGGGAGATGAAAAATAATTCCAATGGGTTAGTTGAGGTCTGAGATGGAAGCACTAGAAACGAAACTAAAAAGATAGTGGGAAAACATAAGAGGAAGACAGAAATTTTGGATATTGTGACAGAATAGATATGAAAAACACGAGAGGAGTCTCTCTAGAGATCAAGGATTAGGGGAATTGTTATATTACAAACAGAAAAGGAAACAAGTCAGTAGGAGACATTGGTTTATCCTAGAAATTAAAGATTTCAGTATAAACATGTTAAACTTGAAGTTAACGTGGTAATGTCCAAGTAAAGAAGACTACATTGGATAGATACTGAAAATATCTAGCCAATATTAGGGTTAAGTTTGGCGTCAAATATAGATAATAAAAGTATCAACGATTTCTTTGTATATAGCTGATTCTAAAAAAATTGGTCATAGTTGGTTTGCTGAATGAAAGTAAATTTTATTGGTCATTTGTTCAACATACTGGCTTCATGCACAGGTGAAGACTAGAAGCTCATACTCTGAATTAGTTGAATCAAAATTAGTGTAAACACTGTATAAGAATAAATTATTAGTACTAAATATTTTAACATAAAAACACATTGTGTTTATAACTAATAATATATGTTTCCATTTTGGATGACCTAGAAATACAAATCTTTGCCATTTTCAGGATTTCATTTGTAGGTTTTCATTTATATATTTTCCAGTATTTTTTTCTGTGAAAAAGATACAAAATTCTCCCAAAGAGTTGGCAGCAATACAAACACAGCTTTATATTTACTATGAACCGTTGTCTGTTTCATTTCACTTAAGCATTTGCTTTTTTAAGATAATTAACAGCCAAAAAAGTAACATACTCACAACACACACACACACACACACACACACACACACACACACACACACACACACACCCCCATGTCAGATCTTCACCCACTGACCCCAAAAATCCCACAAAGTGAAAACAGCTGAGATGGAATAATGAGTGGTAATAAAATTAAACCTGAAAAAAAGGGTCTCTGTTGGATGGATGGAAGAATTCTTCAATACTTTTGCTATATCTTCTTAAAACTCATATTATAATAAGCTAATTTCATCTCCTCCCTCTGCCCACGTGCAGCATGTCAAAAGAAGAAAATGGTATTTTGCACCTTGGTCTTAGGATCTCTTAGTCATTGAACTCTCGTCAGAGCACATGGTTCATATTATATGTATTTAACCAATCAAGATATCAAGACAATATACAAATAGCTCAGAAACCTACAAGGATGAAGAAAGACCTGGACTTGGTTCAAGGTAGAGAGTATGGGACCAAGGAATTAGTAATGTTAACATAACCAAACAGCTAATTTCATGACTAAGCAGCTAAACCCAGAACTCCTAATTGTTTACCAAACAGTGGTAACCAGCCAAAGATTGGCAAATGTCAGGCTTCTTCACTAATGCTGACATCTTCAAAATTATTTTACTGATACAACACATGAGACATTACATGAAACACTGTATACAACATGTCACCTCATAGCAATTTAATTCCTAGCTCTTTCACAGTCACTGGGTAAGCTCCCAAGGATCTTTTAGCCTTTTTTGAGTTTGTTCCCTCATCTTGAACAAATAATATGATATGTTAATACCAATCACCCAGAAATCTATTGCAAAGGAGGCTTTGAAAAAAATGAATATAAAACAAACATAAAAGCTATACAATGTTTAAGTTAAATGTAAATAACTATATATTTCTGGTGTATAGTCTCATAAAAGGCTTTTTTCCCCCTAGAATGTCAGTTTAGGCCACCTTGCTCTATACACCTCACTTTATACTTAAAATTGTTAACTAAAGAGATGCAGAGGCATCATCAGACAGCATGAAGAGAGGTCTACACTCACTAACCCCTCTGATTACCCAAAGAAACAAGCATTGGATCAGTCATAATTACATAATTACCTTGGAGATACTTTCTGTCAGGATTGGGAATTATAGTTTTACTTTTTCTTTTTCTCTCTTTTTTTCATTTTAAGCTGTCACATTTCCTGAGAAGTCAATCTGCTCTCTCTTCTCACCGTGGCTCATGGTACTTGCGTGGGTATGGCATTCAATAGAAAACCCCAGCTTTAGGAAACATATGAGCATTAGCATCAAGGACTCCTATAAACGTTTAAAATTTAGCTTCAGAAAATGTGACTCTCCTTTAAAAATGACCCATCAAAACACAACCCCTACCCCAGTTCCCGTCCCCACTTTCTGATTCCCCTCTGCCCCAGAACCATGTGAGGTAGTACAGCCAGGGGTCTCAGACTTGGCTTTGGAGATATGGGAATCGGGCTTCACCTTTGCTCTACCTTTTGTGTCACTGTGTAAGTTCCCTCAACACTCTGACCCTCCTTTCTGAAGTGGGGATAATACTATATGACCCATAAGGTTGTTGCATGAGAAAAACGTCTGTGAAGTATCTAGCAGAGAATCCAACCCTTAGTAGGCTTCAAATAAATCTAAGCTGCTATAATTATTTACATAGAAACACAGAACCCTGAAAGGAAAACATGGTATACATAATAAAGCCCCAGAACCTAGTCCTGCTTCTGAACTGCAACAGAAAACCCTGCACTGACTGAAAGCAGTTTTTTAAATCTAACTCTCAGATGTCTTATGACATGAAAGTTCATCACATACTAACTGAGCTAAGGTGTTCCCTGCAGTGGGGTGTCGGGGGAATGGGGGGAGGTGTCTGAAGTACACATCTTCTTGTGGAATTATATTTTCAAGGACTTTCTTTGGAGACTTTGGAATGCATACAAAAGATCCAATCAGTTTCATAATAACCAAAGAATTAGCTGGCTTGAAGAAACATTTGTTCATGCCTCATTATTTTGTCAGTGAAGGTCATAGAGTCCAAACTAAATTATCTGGAGGGATAAACACACGGGAGATTTTGGGATTTTGGTAGTATATGTCTAGCCTGTGATGTAGAAGACTCATACAACCATATTCTTCCCTTATTCTATGTCTAGCATAGTGCCTGGCACAGAATGGATGCCCCCAAATTATCTGATGACAGCCTTGCATTCAGGCTTCCTTGGAGCCGACAGACAGACATAAAAGCACAAAAAATTCAGCAGAGGTTAAACCCTTGACAAATAGACACCTAGAAGCATCATTAAGAAATATAATATATGCCTTTTTTTGTTTTTGCTTTTTTGTAAGAACATAAAGACATATTTCACCACAAGTTTCAGCATATTAGAAAACAGTTTCTTAACACACAATTTGAAGTTTTTCAACACTGACAAAAGAGCTACTCTTTGAAATCTGGATCTTTCCAGACGTGCTTTAGAGGCCAGGGAGGCTCTTCATTCACAGTGCACCCATGTTTTTCTCTCTGTGAAAAGCACTCTGTTAAGCTAGAACGTGGATTTCATTCATAGGATCTCTTACACAGCTCTTCAATACAAAGTTCTCTCTTTTATTGATGGTCCTTTAAATGCCCAGGTGTCTTAATGAGTCTCTGCGAGTTGATGAATTTGGTTCAATAAAGGCAATTGGGTCTATCCACACAGTCAACAAACTATTATCAGGAAATTTCCTGAACTCTTGCCCCTCCCTGCCTCAGGCTTGAAGATGTATCTTATGTTGCAGTATATATCCACATTAAGTTACAAGTAATTATATGCTAATTTATAGAACCCAGTATGGTATGATCGAACAAGCACAGGCCTTGGGGGCTACAAGAGCTAAGTCTGATTTGAGACATGGCATAAATTGGCTACATGACCTTGAACAAACAATGGATATTTACTGGGTGTTAGTTTTCCACCTGTCTTGTAGGAGGGTTGGGCTGTGAATCTTTTACTCCCTTCTCAGTTCTGAAATTTGAATAAATTCCAGGCTCCATTGTAGCACATAGTAGATGTTCAATAAACATCTTCTAGTTTATATGAGATAACAAGTTAATAATTAGGTATAAATATTAGTTAGAATTAAACCTTTGGATGTAGAGTGATTTCTGCCAGATAATATATAATAACAAGAGCAAGGAACAGGAAGGGTGTATATTATAATCTTGTCTTTTAAAACAACCACCAAGACGCCTCTATATCCATAGTGTGTATATGTGTATGTATGAATATGGGTGTATATGAGACTCACTATATATTTTAAGTATATGAGCTTGGGATAAAACCCAGATACAATCTAGACTATTGACATTGTTTTTCTGGTGAATGTTTATAAGGTAAGGGCTGATATCAGTGGGAAGTGAGAAAAGGGGAACTGGAAACTAAACCAAAAAAAGGAAAATAAAATCAGAGACTGCTACGTTTCTCCCCACACATTTGTACATATGGTATGATCATATTTGTTCATTTCTGTAAAATTATATATGTACACATGTAAAGATAAATTTTAAAAATGGTTGAATTTACCCTCTCCTGATTGGGAAATCCTGTCATTTTCAGTGCTGGCATTTCCAACTCTGAGGCAGAAGAGTGGGATCCATACTCTTCTGAAGTGTGAATCTCCAGAACCTGTCAAATTGCATTACAATGGCATGTACAGTGATCACGGGTCATTATTAATTAGTTAGTCTATTGCTGTGTTCACTTTACTGGCTGTTCTGACTGGTTATAGCAGCAACAAAGGTCAACAGAGAAATGCTATTGGGCTGGAGGGATGTAAAGAGGATGTAGTTAAAAGTTCAAGGGAGTTAGGGAGCTGGTGACAAAGTCGAGTGATCAGCATTGGGGGGTCCCAAAAATGAAGCTTAAAGGGACTTGAAACCGTGAAGGGAATAAAGGCCTCAAGACTGGAAGAACAGAAGAGGTCAAAGAATTAGTAGGCCAGAGAGGGAAGGTGGGATATGAAAAGTTCTTGTTGAGAAAGAATAATAGCTACAGCTCCAGTATGTAACTAGTGACAAGGAAATAGATTCTATCGACATGTAGAGATAAAAGTCCCTGGAAGAGCTGAGGTCAAGGAGCTGTAAAACTAGGCTGCTTGATGTGTCATTTCAACCAAACAAAGAAGTCACACACCAGCAGGCCAGTGATTCAAGTAAGTCCATGAACCTGTTGCCTAATCCATTTATTGCTGTAGAGGCAGGACAGTTCTAGAACTGTAGATATGAGTTACAAGGAGGGATACATTGAGTGCAGCTCAATGGGAAGAGCCTCCAAAAAGGATATGTCATCATTATTATCATTTTGGAATGGGCATAGTATAACAAATATCTGGAAATTCTAGTGGGAAAAAAGGAATCTGCCAGACTAACCTCCCTCATTCTCCAACTGTGTGTCTATGTATGTGTGTTGGGAGGAGGGGAGCTTGGCTTCAGGAACTCATGTCCTTAAAAGAGACTCAGTTTTGAAAAGCAAGGAGAGAGCGCTGAGAGCAGAAAGATGAGTTAAATATCTGCGAATAAGAAATTTGCACGTGGGTTCGAGACCCACCTGGACAGGCGAGACCTCATCTCTACCATAAAATCAAAAAATTAGCCGGGTGTGGTAGCGTGCGCCTGTAATTCCGGCTACTTGGAAGGCTGAGGCGGAAGGACCGCCAGAGCCCAGCAGGTCGAGGCTGCAGTGGCCGGGAGCGGCCACTGCACTCCAGTCTGGGTGACAGAGACTCCAACTCAAAAAAAAAAAAAAAGAAAAAGAAAAAGAAATTTGCAAATTGGATGGATTTGGAGTCCATCATATTCAGTGATGTATCACAGAAACAAAGAACTGAATACCATATGTCCTCACTTATAAGTGGGTCCTGAACATTTATCACAATACTGCAAGGGAGGGACTGGCAGTAGCAGGACATTGCCAGGACAGGGAGGGGAAGGGCACTTATCACCAAGGGTACCTGATCCCTTAACCCTTAAACCAGGTGAGGACCAACTGGAGGCCCAAACTTCACCTGCACATAGACTACTTATATGCCTAATCCTGACTTGTATCCCACATCTTTATAATATAATAAAGTAAAAAAGAAAAGAAAAGAAAAAAATTTAGACTTAGATTCATGCCAGCTGAGGAGGATGAGAGTGGGGCAGCATGCAAGGAGATGAAAAGTGAAGTTCACTAGCTAAAAAGAGCCTACACTTTACATAATGCCTTGGATTTTCTGAGATGAAAAGAAGGGAAAAAAAAGAGAGAAATGATGAGCTTAAAGATTCCCAAATTTGCCTCCAAGTTGTTTTGAGGCTGTTATTAGATAGAGACCCAAGTAGATGCTGCAACCTGGAATGATTGCTAAGGCTTCAGTGGTCTGTACTGTATTACCTGCATTTAGGAAGGATGATGGGCAGGACTGCTTTACCTGCAGTTCACATGGGGTGGTGAAGCAGGACAGCAGATTTGCAGCTCAAGAACCGCTCAAAGCTGTGGGTAGTAACAGGCCAGATGAGTGGCCAGAAGCAAAGCAAAGCAATGATAATGCTTAAGTGGAGCTGATGGTTTAACTGTATACAATGCTGGAAGCTCAGGTGAGGTGCTCAGGCCCAATCCTGCTGCCTATTGTAGAGCATCACCTTGTCTAGGTACCTTCCAGAACTCCTTCTCCCACCACCCTTAACTTTTACACATCAGCCACATACTGGTAATCCAGATCAAAAAGGGTTGTGATGACTATGGCATATGAGGAAGTGTAGCTGGGTAGAACGACAACTCAGAAACCATCTAAGTGACTGATGTTTGGAAAACTAAAGAGCTACCTTTAACCCTTTTCCATTATATCCTGAAAATGATCTCTACTATATCTGTAATGACTGAGCATTTTGTGTCTTCAGAACCCTTGAGGAGGATGAATTAATGTTTTCACTAGGAGATAAGTCAGATAATCATTTATTTTATAGCCAGGATAATAAGATAGTGATGGTTTGAAATATGTGCTTGACAGTCACTCAAAGTATACTGTTATTAAACCACAAGAAGATATTACTGTATACCTGTTTTAATTGTTAATTATTTTATGTATGTTTCAGTAGGATGAACAAATCAGTAAATCACAGACTCACTAAGTATGTACAATATGAGTTCCCCTGCACAGGCCTCAGTTTTCACTATAAAATGAGAATAATACCAGGAGTGTTTGGGTTGACTGATCCTTGTCATATACACCTTCTACCCCCTCCCCGTTCCCAGCACACACACACACACACACACACACACACACACACACACACACACACACACACTTTTATAAAACTGGCAGAAATAGGAGAGACATTTTTAAATTTTATTTCCTTATTGACTTTTTCTGAAGTGAGGAACTTGAGAGAAACAGGAAAATCAGCTTCTGCTCTGTGTAAGGAAATGGATCAATGGAGAGAACAAAAAAGAGAGTGGATTCACCAGTGATTGAGGGCATGAATATGCAGTAGATATACAGGGAGTCTTGAGCAATGAGCTTCCATTCCTCCTGCTTAGAACCAATCACAGCAGAGGAGGGCAAGAGTAGTATTTGGTACTCAGGTAGTGCATACGGCAGACAGGGCTTCTTTTGAAACCATTAGCATCAAACATTCCAGTATTTGCTGATGTTCAATCCGTTAACTTCTCTCTCAAAGCACTTTGACAGGGTTAGGAAATGCCTTACTTCAATAAAAGGCTCTGAATTCATCTGGAAAGTGAAACAACATGAATAAAAAGGCTTTTGCTGCTTTTAAAAAAATGATCCTAAGGCGATATTGGTATTAAATTCTTAGAATGTAATGTTTCCTGAGGTTATCATACAACATAATAAGTAAGAAATATTATGGTTTTGAGAAGACACTCTACAGTACTTTCATCTGCTGTACATAGTTAAGCTACCAAAAAAAAAAAAAAGTAAATAAACTGAAAGTAAACAGATGGAAGGAATGCCACATGGGGTAAAACAGACAACACGAGAACTCCAGGAAAATCCTTTATGGCTTCACTCTACACAGGAATTATAAAGGCTGTGATCAACAACGTGCTGGTAATGCGCCAATAATTCATGTAATGTGATTGAGAAAGGAAGAATGAGGAGAGGCGATGCAAGTCATCTTAAGTTAAGGAGGAGTTGAGGTACTGTGAGCTGCTGTCACTCTTCTAACTTAGGTACTTGCATTCTTAATTTTTTTGCTTGTTTGTTTTTTTGAGTTGGAATCTCACTCTGTCGCCCAGACTGGAGTGCAGTGGCCGCTCCTGGCCACCGCAGCCTTGACCTGCTGGGCTCCGGTGATCCTTCCACCTTGGCCTTCCGAGTAGCCGGAATTACAGGTGTGTGCTACCACGCCCGGCTGATTTTTTTTTTATTTATTGTAGAGATGAGGTCTCACTGCCCAGGCAAGTCTCGAACCCGCGGGCTCAGGCAATCCACTCACCTCAGCCTCCCAAAGGCGCAGGATTACAGGCTGTCACCGAGCCCGGCTGTACTTGCATTCTTATATGCAAGTGGTGGTAAAGATACCATTATAGTGTAGGCCAATAAATGGTCATGCCTCTTCCATGGATGAAAGAAAGGCTCTTCTCGTGGTGCCAATCACCACATCTATGCCATCTTGTTGAGAGAAAGCCTATCCCTCAACTAAAAACCACTGCTCACTTTGATGTTGCTATACAGATAGAAGAAATAGAAGAAAGAGAATGCATTTCTTCCTGTGTTAAGAAAACCCAGGAAATCACTTCTCATGGTAGTATACAATGGCCTCAAGCAAGTATAGAGACAGGATCTATTAAATGAGGGCAAAAAACATCAGGCAAATACTCACTAAGTAGGTATCCTATGTCACGTCCTGTTCTAGCTGCTGGAGATAGCCCTTTAAACAAATCAGTCAGAGTCTCTGCTTGTCTGGGCTTCTAATTATAATTTATTAACTATTCTAATCATTATTATATCATAAATAAAACAAAAATAAAGTGCTATTTAATTTACCTTGGGTTTTGGGACTAGGATGAGTATCTATTTGCCAAGGGTGTAAATATGAAACAGACATGTCCTCACTCTCCTCTCCCTAAGCCATAGCAGATGTTAGTCAAGTCAGTTATGACATTATGGGTTGCTAAGCCTTCGTCAACATAATACTCCAGAAAGTAGATAACAATTAATCAGTGTCAGCCCATGATTTTTGAAAATTTAGAGCTATCTATATTTGACATGCTTACTTATTTTTACCTATCTTATTTTTTATATTCATTCCCTTTTTTGTTTCTTCTTAACATTTGCTTAAAATTTTGAAACTACTTGTCTTAGCTATACTGGAGGAAATTAATGAAAGAGAGGGATGTGCTTCTCATCTGGCCAGTGTTTTCTAAAGGGTATTTGAAGAACCCAGGGATTAGATGATCTAGTTTTGCCCACAGCACTTGAAAAATGTAAATACAGCTGGGCTCGGTGGTGGCTCAGCCTGTAATCCCTTGCTTTGGGAGGCTGAGGTGAGTGGATTGCCTGAGCCCGCGGGTTTGAGACCCGCCTGGGCAAATTGGTGAGACCTCATCTCTACAATAAATCAAAAAATTAGCTGGGCGTGGTAGCGCGCACCTCTAGTTCCAGCTACTTGGAAGGCTGAGGCTGAAGGATCGCCGAAGCCCAGCAGGTCGAGGCTGCAGTGGCCAGGAGCGACCACTGCACTCCAGTCTGGGTGACAGAGTGAGACTCCAACTCAAAAAAAAAAGAAAAATGTAAATGGAAGGTGGAGCCTCCAAGAGGTAGACCTGCTATACAGAACATCTTTGATCTCCTCTAACATTTTCAACACAGGGATGTTCTCTGGGAGGATTTGAAACTTTAACAGCTTGATCAGTGTTTTAAAAATGGTACTTGGGCACTTTGGGCATTGTCTTGAAATACAGACACATTTTTTTTTTTTTTCTTTCTCTTTGGCTCTGACTGGCTTTGCCTGAGGTGTCAATTTCCTGCCCTGCAGACCAGTGGCCTCTTGGCTAGGGTGGAATTTTGCCTTGGTAGAACTGTCTTCTTCTTGTTGCCACTTGGTGCTACTATAGAAAATATCTTCTTGGCTTCTGTGCTTTCTTCATCCAGCCTTCTGGTTTTGATGAAATTTCAGATGCCCGATTGCATGCTAAACCTGTAACAAACTACCTTGCTTATATCTACAGAAATGACCTGTCAAAGACTCTCTTCTTGCTGCTGGGTTTTGACCCACCGCCTTGCTTTCACTCATGGCTGCTGTTCATATTATAATCCCTGGCTGCTCATACTGCTCCTGACTCCACTTTCTGGAGTTACCCAGACCTGAGTACCTCTTATCATCCAAGGCCTAGTGCTGATAAACTTAGATATCTCCTTTTCTTGTGAGTTACCTTCCATATCTCCAATAAATTTAAAAGAAAAAAAGATGAAGGAGGAGGAGAAGAAGTAAAAGAAGAAATAAGAAATATGAGGAGAAAAGAGAAAAAGGAAGAAGAGACAGATGAAGGCAAAATATACTAATTTCATGCAACTGAGAACTTGTAGCTATTTGCCCATTAGTCAGATCGCTTTCATTTATTTAAGCCTTTTTAAAAAAGTGTTTAGTCTTCCTTTGTGCAAAGTACTGAGGATCATCCACAGCCTGGTTTTCCAACACACTCCTGGGGCTCCTCTTTAACCTACCAGATAGCACATAATCACCAAATACAAGTTAATTTCAGTATTATCCAAAACAAAACATAATTAGAAGAGCAATGTGCTGTGAAAATTATCATAAAAAGCATTCAAAAGTCTAGTAAAAATGCATTTGAATTATCTATGGTTTAGGGTTATTTGTGCCACCGTTCCTCTCCATTAGGGCAGAACTGAAGTTGACTTTAGCTATGATTTCATGGTCTAAAAAAACAACCACTGAGAACTGGGTAGGACTGAAATTGTGTTCAAATATTTTATGAACCTTCTTCAATACCAACATTTACTCAACTTTTTTTTTTTTTTTACTATGATAGCTCACCTATATTACTTCAGTGGAATACTCATAGTTTATTCTCACTGTATCCAGAATGTGCCAGATCTATTCAATGGGGAAATGTAGCTTAGAATTGGTTGAGGGAATCCTGACCTTCTAAGATTGAAATGTATTAAGCAGCTCCCTGAGGAAGCACTGTGCAGTGAATTGCGGTGGGGAAATTGCAATCAGGGATAGCAGGAAAAATGTCTCAAATACATGTAGGCGCAATTCCAAATAATGGGACAAGCTGTACATTAGTCTAGTATGCAGCCTTTAAAGATAGGGTATCTCTTCTTGAATTTGGCCTATCAAATGTCTTTATGTTGGTGCCTTGAAGTAGAAATTGGTATATTTTTCCACAGACAGTTATAAATACAAAGATAAATCTGCCTCTGATCTTATTGCCTTTGAAAGATTATTGTTCCAAAATGAAAAAGGTCTAGGAGGGATTATTAGACCTGTGATCCTTTGTGGTTTGGGTCCCTAAATTTATATATGGTAAGATGTAGGTAAGTTTCAGAAGCACAGAATTTGGTCCAAGTTACGAAAAGACAAGAATATTTCTCTCATCATGTGTTTTTTTTTTTTAAAGTGAGATATAATTATGGTGGGAAAAAATCCAATGGTACAAAAGAGCATGGAGTGAAAGGTAAGTCTCCTTTCTATTCTTAATTAGATAAAACATGGAAAATAACATCTTCCTTGGAGCAATGTTGATTATTATTGCAATGGCCATTATCTTTTACTGGAAAACTTTCAAGAATAATAGCCCTTTAAAAAGGTAAATGCTGTTTCACTTATTTATTTATAGACAATTATTTATGTACCTACTATGTTACGGGCATTATTTTTATGGACATTGCATCTTTTCTTCTTATTTCTCTAGTAAAGATCAATTTGCCTCCCCTGGGTATCCAACTGTTCACAATTTGTTAGGACTACAGTGGTTCTGCCTGTGGTCTGGAAAGATGTTAACAAGCTCTTGGCTAACTACTCAGCCTGTCACTCCACCCCTGGCACCAGTTTAATCTTGTGCTTTGGCCCTAAGGAAAAACCTTTTGTCTTATGCACTTTTTGTCCCTAGCTGTGGTTTTGCTTTATTAAAATGTGTCACAGTCAGAGCTTTTATAACCTGCCCGGTAGAGTAGCATCTTAATCACCATGAGGTTTGGATTTAGATTGCATAGATAGGAATATCTGTTCTTTTACTTATCAGTTGTGTGGCTCTAGGCAAGTAATTTAACTTCCATGTGGCTCAGTTACCTCATCTGTTAAAGAAAAAATACTAATAGTACCAATTTCATAGCTTTGGGAGAAGAAAATAATCTCTGTATAGCTATTAGCACTATGTCTGGTATTACTCCCCTGGTTATGAAAAGGACTGGGCCCAGCATTTACTTGGGACTAATCATTTAAATCATTTACTTGATACTAAGATCTAGTCACTCTAATCTTAGTCCTATTCTAGAATCCATGATCTTTATAATAAGCTCCTCTGATAATGTCAGCCTGCCTGTATCTCCAAACATTGTATATTTTATCCATCTGCCCATCATGGCACTTTCCTGTGTCTTCCTAGACTTCCATGATGTAGAATCCTAACTAGCATCTGCTGTCTATTTCACAAAACTGTGTATCACATCCTATCCTGCTCCCTGCTTTGCAGCTGTTTCTTGTCTGTGTCACCATAACCTGACCCACTCCTGTGGCTATGTGGGTTGGGAAGACAGACAGACTCCAGCATGATTTTTCCAGTTATCTATGCCACAAGTCTGGGGTTCCAGACTGGTGTTATCTACCACTCACTTGTAAGGTTACATCACAGCTGGCCAATGGCATGCTTAGAGAAGAGAATATGTAAGTTTGAAAAGCCTCTATTTCCTCCAATACATTTTTCTGCCATTACCAACAAGGTCAAAGTTGCCATAGATAACAACTTGATCTCAATTTCCTCAGTCACTCACCTATTAAAATGGCATAACTGACCTAGAGTTATGGAGATAACTTCTCCTGACAAGCTCTCTCAACCAGTAACCCCTGAGAGTGGAAGGTACAAGAAAAGTACAAACTGCTTTGTGTTATTTTGTTTGATGGTTGGAAAGTGGAATCACAAACTGTATGATTGTTTTACCAAGCTGAAAAGAGCCAAGTATAATACTTTGAGGATGAAATAGAAGATTTCTTTGGCAAAGAAAAGAGAGGATATACAATTTTCTGTCATAAGTCAAAATTGTCTCACCTTATTTTGATTTTGAAAGCCACCACACATGTGGAAACATTATAGCATTTTATATATCATATACAAATGAACAACATGCAATAATTATTGGTTTGATTGGCTCACAAATTGTTAATGTAATACTTATACCCAGAGGCACTGATACAGTCTAAAACAGCCAGAAATTAAAAATTTGAAATTCAAACTGCTGAAATTAAAATATAATATTAATATAAAAACACAATCTATTCACTTCCAATGGTGGCACAATATAATTTAGCTGATGGAGATTATTGTCTAAACCATGAGAATAATAAAACCAAGAATTTATTTCTGTATCAACAAATTAGCACTCTTGTTTCATTGATACAGCCTGTACTAATTGCAGACTATGATTTGTGTCACTGTTGGTCACTACAGAAATTTTTCAGAGCATTAATAGATTATTGTAATCAATACCAAAAAAATAGATTTAAGAATTTTTTCTTTTTGTAGGGAGAGAGAGCACACATTCAGTGGGAGATCTAGAGCATCTCTTCAAGTCAAATTACAAGGCACTGGGAATCTAAGAACCAGCAGTTTCTTTTTAATCATTTCTTGTATTCCTCACTGTCTACATGATATGTTATGTCCACTTCTGCTTTTGTGTCTTTTTTCCTTTAAATATAAATGAGCTTCCCCAAAGTTATATTGATTCTCTTAGAAAAGGTTTTAATATGCTAGGCCTAGTATGTCACCTCTTTTTATATAGATATAGTTTTCAGGCTTCAGGAAGAAAATAGATCTAAAAAAAATGGCTCCTTTCCCAAAGTGCTTGAGCATAAGAGAAATGGCAGGCAACTCCAGGTTTATACCCAGCAGGCCCAGGAAGAAAAAGGACTTAAATGAATTAGATATTGATTGCATGGGTTTTTTTAAAATTTTCTTTAATCCAAACTGGTTCCCTAGACAAGAGATTGGATTGGGACATTAAATGACAGCAAAAATAACCCTTGAAAATATAAACTTCTCAGAGTTTGAAGGTCCCTTATAAGTCATTTATTCTATGCTTCCATTCTCTCCATATTTCTTTCAGTGATTTTTCAGATCAACATTGAGCACCTTTTAATAAAGACTATTAATGAGTTTATTAACTAGTGGTTGTAATTTACAAGGTTGGAAAACAAAGACTCTTCACTTAACTTAGGCAATTCCATAACTCCTATTACTGAAAAATTACAACTACTTATTTCTCTTCTGATAGTTATCCTTACATGCTTTGAAGGAGAATATCACTTTTAAAACAGTAAGCAGCCTTGAGATTTTTGTTTTTTCAGACACTCCAAAAAAGATACACTGAATTTCAGTGTCACCAAGCAATGCTTCCCTGAATCCCACTGGAAGGAAACAAGTATGGATAAAATATATGAAAGCCAAAACCCAAACAACATATAATATTAGTGAGGGGTCTACAGTTCTTTAACAAATTTAATTTCACCTTTCAAACTTATGTACTTTATATATGTGTCAGATGGGTCATTGTGCATCTTCAAAAGATTTAGTCATTGAACAACTGAAAGTGAGCAAATATTGTTATAATTGTTTTTAAACCTTGGAGTCTCATAGCTCTGGTTTTCCCTTCATGCTCTAGTCTCAGTTGCCATACTTTAATCTTAGTTGGAAAAGCAAGGATATTTCCCTCCTGTGAAGAAAAGCATCCTTATTTTGTTCTGAACTAGAAATGTCTCTAATGAAACCAACACACATTTTCCTCTCCTCTTATCATTTTTCATGCACTGTCTCATTTACTACTTATTCCAACTTTGAAAGGTGGTACCATTACTATTTCCATTGAATTGGTGGGGAATGGTGGCCTCAAAGTGGTCAATTAACTTGCCCAAGGTCACACAGCAAATAAGTTGAAAAGTCAAGACCCCAAGCCTAAGTGCTCCTAACCATGGTGTCCCTTGAATATATGGGTATGTTCCTGGGATATTTTTCTGTGTAATGCACACACACACACACACACACACACACACACACACACACACACACACAATCCCATGCTTTAAATGTATTAGCAGAAACCTTTTTTTGGCATCTTATTTGTATCCTCACTGTCTTGAATGGAAAAACACAACAGCACTAAGTAACTCATGTTCTGAAGTTTATCTGCTTTTGTAGTTAAATCTCCAGTCCACTATCTTCATAATAAAGAAAACTAGATACAGTTTTATTTACAAGTGCTGTTTTCCTTCTTTATAATTAAAGAGTTTAATCTCTAAAGTAAAGAATGTTACCAAAAATAACACGATTAGCATAAAATTAGATGTGCAAAATGTAACTGTGGATGAAATATTTGTATGAAGGGCCAAAACATGGTAGACAGTGTCCTAAGAAAAGGGAATATGTGTTTTCTTTCAGTAGGTGATTAGAAACCTACCCTCACTTACCTTGATCTTGGAAGTAAAAAGAACTTCACCCTAACTGTTCCTCCATGCCCAGGAGTGAAGTGATAGAATGGCCTAAACTCCAGTCAAAGGAGAGGCATACACAGATATTTCATATAAAATCTTACAGGAGCCCTGTCTTTAAGTTGAGCATTGGCTGAACATATGAGGTCAGTGTTTTATTGAAGAAGTATTACAAACCTATATCTTTCTTGTTTACTCAGTTTACACAAACTATTTTGTAAATAAGAGAGATACCACTTTTGTAAACATTCTGACAAGTATTGCAGGTAAGTAATTTTTTAAATGGGTGGTACCACAGAATTCCTTTTTTAGTTTAAGTAGATTTATTTCTTCTTAATACTATGCAGAGCAAGATGTTATATTCACTTGAACAATCTTCTTACCTTTAAATTGAGGATTAAATTGCAAGAATCAATATGTAAAAGGATGCCATTCTTTTTTATTTTTTTATTTTTAATTTATTTATTTATTATAAAGATGTGGGGTACAATTCAGGGTTAGGTATACAAACATTGATCATGCAGGTACCCTTGTTGATGAGGTATGCCCCTCCTTACCCCAGCAAAAACATGGAACCAACCATGTTGCTCATCGAAGCAGGATGCCATTCTTTAAACTTCTTTACTAGAGAACAGAGAATACTTTTTGATCTATTGGCATTGATTTACAGTGACTTCCAAAGTGAAGTCTACATATCTCAACAAATTTAAATGCACTAGACTCTCCTACTCTAAGTAAATTAAGTTACTTTTAATTTAAACCCACACTTAACACACACACACACTTAATGCAAATCATCTTTTCAAGTCTTGCTTCTTAAAACTATAAAAAAAATATTCCAAGAACTGAAAGTCATCTCTAAAGTTTCACTGAGAGGCATTAGATATCTACTAAACAGAAATAGCTGAAAAAAAACAAAGATAAATGAGTAGGAAAAGAAGTACAACAACTTAGAACTACCTGGTGAGAGAACAACCCCTTTCTTATCATGTGTATTAAATCTTATGTATCATTTAATAACACAAATGCTGTAAAAGTAGATTAGAGAAATTTTATGTAACACTAGGAGAAGAGTCCCAAGTGTTTAGGACTGAGTCCCTTATTTGGAAAGGCTCTGATCCTGAACTGAGTTTGAGTATAGCACTCTGAGCTCTGAGAATTATCACTTCTTTGACAACGAGGTGCCAAAAGTAGCTCTCTAGACTGGAAACCAAAAGCATTGGAAGATTCCCAAGAGATATACGATATGGGAAAAATAAAGTTAGTTATTCTGGAGTCTAGCATGACTCAGAAGAGCAGAATTAAATAAGCTCCCAGGTTGGATGGTCAAACTTCATGTGAAAGCAGACTTTTCTATCGGCAACTGTCCAAAAACTGCAGGCAAACCAGAGGCCTGCAGAATAGTTTTAGAAGAAAACAGTTCTCCTTTGTAGCCTCCTCTGTAGTGTAGTATCCCCAAGTGTCCTGTTTTGAGTACTTATCTTTGCTTGCTACCTAGATAAAGTCATTTGTTACCACGGCTTCAGTACCTATCAGAGAAGAACCCAAACCTTATAAAGAATAGCCTGGGATGAAACAACTCCTTCAAGTGTTAAAAGTAGCCAAAGAGACTTAATTGATCAGAGCAATAGAGATTTCTTCTTTTTCACATCCTCCATCTAACCTGTCATTAGTAATCCTACTGAATCTGCCCCTTCTTCTTCATTCCCAGCCATACTCTCATTGAATTCTCCCAAGATTTTTCAATTCGATTAGTTTGCAGCATTGCCATTGTAGAACTGTTTCTAATAGGCAGATCTAATTAAGTCATTCTCCCTTCCCACTGTGCTCTTACAAAACTCAGTGTCTGCATACCCAAAAATGGTAACTGCCCTTCTAGAAACTCTGCATTCCTGAATTTTTCAGTGTCATTGGAAGTCAGCAGGCTATTATTAATATTTTAAAAGGCTTAAAGATAATCTTGAATTTATCTGGATAAGGCTGTGTAGATTATCCATGGGCTGGAATGGTTTCAACTTGGGATAGTACCTGGTGTTCTTTAATGACCCATCAAGACGGGGCCAGGAGCTAGTCTTGTGTTCTCCTGGATTTCTGATCCTTTCTCCCCAGTCAGCAATACAAGGTTAAATTGACACTACCTGGTGACTGATCCACAGAAGAGACTAGTGAAGTCTTTTTAGAGCAATAGATATATTATTTATTATTGTTTTTCCATAGCCTAGCATGGGCATATGGTAAGTTCTGAATAGGTCTTTATTTTAATGAATTTTCAGAAAGTTGACTAATAGTTGTATATGCTATTAATCTGATTGATTGTATTAATTGATGAGAAATGAAGACAAGAATAGAGAATTTTAACTTAAATGATCAACTCCAATCTGTATGCTGACAGAACTTTGCAAGACACAGGGGTTATAGGTACAAAATGCAAACAAGAACATTTTAGAGAAGTGACAGGGAAAGAAACAGGTCTTGATTGAGCAACCAGTATGTGTTAGGCCCTGTACCAGATTCTTTAGATAAATGCTTTCATTCCTTCCTCACAGCAATGCTATGAGAGAGAGTTTAACATTTAACAGATATAAATGAAATAAGATTCAGAAGCTGGGCACAGTGGCTCACACCTATAATCCCAGCACTTTGGGGGTGGGAACTAGGCTAAGCAACACAGAGAGACTGCATGTCTACAAATTTTTTTTTAAAATGCTACTCAGGAGGCTGAGGTGGAAGGATCACCTGAGCCCAGAAGGTTGAACCTGTGGTGATCCATGATTATGTCACTGCACTCCAGCCTGTGCAACAGATTGAGACCTCCAACTCAAATAAATAAATAAATAAATAAATAAACAAATAAATAAATAAGAGAGAGATTAAAAGATTTCCGAATTCACAGAAAAACGGAGTAGCAGGAGCAAGTTTCCAATCATGTCTTCCTGACTTGAAAACCTATTGTTCCACAGGTGTTGTTTCTATTGGAGGGAACTAAACACTCATAATCATGAGAAATCCAAATGCAGACTGCCTGCTAGTTCTGATTAGTTTTCTAAAGGAATATTGACGAATGAGTCCAGGAGCTAAGAATTAATAAGAATTTGCATCATAGGTATGCAGAAAAAAATTATAATTAATGTATCCTAACTTTTGTAACAGGATCTCTATCCCAAAACATATATAATAGTAAAGTATATTTTCCCAAAGCAAAGGCTCATGTTCCTCTTCTACACAGACTTCTTCCATGACACATGGCTCAAGTAGATAATCTTAAGAAATTTCCTGCCATGTAAGACTTTATTCCATTTAAAGCAACAGCACATCACTACATTCTATGCATAGGATGGGTCCTCAAAAATCTATGCCAGCCTCTCTCTCCTTAGGCAAGCCCATGGCAATGTGTGGTAAATTCAGAAATGCAATAAGGCCACAGAATGGGAAGAATTGAGCCCTATGGTGATAAGGCATGTGCCTCATTGTGGCACTGTTTTTTTCCCCTGTAAGTGCCAGAAGACCAGGGAGCAGTAAATTAGCACCCGAATTGATAACTGTCATGTAAGGCTCTATTCCTATTCTTCTTAAATTTTGCTTTTATTTGGTCTTTAATTCTGTTTAAAAATATAAACAGGTTTTCAATGAATGTTCATTTCATTGCATTTACCTATTATCTTCAGTCTTAAGTTTCAGTAGGTTGGCTCTGGGAAGTGTGCCAATTCCTCATGTACTTAGGGACACATACACACACAAGCATCCATATATTGTATCACTCTATATATGTCTATACATTTTCTCTGTTGCTTTGAACATAGGTATTGAACTGACTGGCAGCGATGATAAAGATTTAATCTTCATGAAAAAGAGGAAGGCAGTTCCTTTGAACTAAATGGCAAGTAGAGGTCCTCTCTGAGGTAGTTAACTCTCATACTCTTCTATGGACCCCTTATGTTCTTTGATACATATATGGGGTGATTGAAGACAGAGAATATATTAAATGAACACCTCGAGGGAAAGCTTTTCTAGTTTAGACCTGCACTGTTCCACATAGGAGCTACCCACCATACATGGCTATTGAGTATTTGAAATGTGACTTCACTGAGTTGGGATGGCTGTTAAATCTACACTGGATTTCAGAGGCCTACTATGAGAATATGTAGCATATCTCATTAACAATATCTTATAATAATGACATGTTGAAATAATTTTGGATAAAAGTACTTTTTGGAAATGTGGCTACTAGAGAGTTAAATGTGTGGCTTGAATTATCTTTCTATTGTTTAGTGCTGCTCCCAACTCACTGACCTACCATATTCTGAACTTCAAAATAAGTTGGCAGTGGCTTGTGGTGGTAAAAGACTATGTAAGCAATGTAAAATCCACTTCAAAATATTTTTTAAAATGAGAGAATGGGACCTATGGCCCAGTGAGCCATATTTTTCTGGCTTTTCTTTAATCACTAGATCTAGCACGTGTAGATACCCATATAAAAGCAAGGTAGTGCGAGGTATGTGTTTGCTACCCTAAAAATTACCTCTAGGTCTCTTTTCCCCTCTTCTCAGAGACCATCTTCCAAAACCTTCCAAAGACAAGAAAAACAAAACTTCATTGATGTCGATTGGTCAATGCAAGACTCATAATTTTCTGACAATAAATCCCCAACTCTTTTTACATAAAAGAACATTTTGGCATTTGACAAATTTGGCAACTTTTAGCATCTAAATTTGCTGTATACACCATAGCCAATATTTCCAGAAACCTGGAGTATTTTTTTCCCCTTCTCTTTCTCCCTAGTAGAAATAATAAGATTTGGTTGGCTCTCAGCAGGGGACTGAATAATCAAAATTTACGCCTATTCTCCAAACCTCAGTTAGCCAATAGTTTCAGTCAGAGCAGCTAATACAGGAAAACATATACTAGTTTGAATTTCAGCTTATTTTACATCTTTTATCCACTAAGTGGTTAGAAAGTTATAAGCCAGATGGCACACAGTCAATGTAACCAATGTAGTAGAAAACGCATGGGGGACTTAAGTCATACAGATCTGGATTCAAATTCCAGTTCTGCTGCTTACAAAAATCATCATCTTCCCATCATGTTATTTTGAATGACTATTGTGAGGATTAAATTAAGTAATGCCTACAGAGTACAGTGCCTGGCACAGAGAAGATTCTTATTGAAAGTCCTCACTGCCTTCTCTTTCTTCCTAGTTATAAAGTAACTCTGTGCCTATTACATCAGATTATACCATATTTACACATTTATCAACACGTATTTTGCTTTTTTAAATTCTCTTTTTAAATGCTGGCCTTGGGAAGGTCACAACTATGGATCACATTATCAGCTCTTTGAGTTATATGAAGGAATTTGAATTTTATCATTACAGAAATGACGAATATTGCATAAGATAAAACTACAGACTTTTCCAGAGTTGAGCTTTTAAATTTAAAAAAAATGTCATTCTCAAAAGCAGCTACCTTCATCATTACTTTTTGAAGTTGAGAAGAAACAACAAACAGTAGAAGAACCACTTCCAGGAGTTACAAGGGCTTCCTGACTTCCTTCTGAGATACCATTCCCTCCAAAGTACAGACAGCCTAGAAAGATTATTCAGTGTGGTGCCTCTGTCCTGGCTTCTCCCAGGTCCTGTCTTGTTAATCAGAAGTGCTTTTGGCAGTCTGCTTAATGGAACAAAGACCTGTACTTTCCCAAGTAAAGCATGGTTGTGACTTTCTTCCTGTTTTTTTTTAGAAATTGTGCTCTAGCATGTTTTCTAGTATATGATTTTGAGACTGTGCATTCTCTCTTCTACTTATATAAGCTTCTCAACTGACACATTCAAAAGTCTGAATTAGGCTGGGCATGGTGGCTCATGCCTATACCCAGCACTTTGGGAGGCCAAGGTGAGAGGATTGTCTGAGTCCACAGGTTCGAGACCAGCCTGGGCAACTTGGCGAGACCTCGTCTCTACAACAAATCAAAAAATTAGCCAGGTGTGGTGGTGTGTGCCTGTAGTTCCAGCTACTTGGAAGGCTGAGGCAGAAGGATCACCTGAACCCAGCAGGTCGAGGCTGTGGTGACTGTGAGCATGCCACTGCACTCTAGCCTAGGTGACAGAGTGAGACTTCAACTCAAAAAAAAAATTTTTTTTAAAGGTCCGAATTACATACTATAAATATCGTTCAGTGTTTCTTACTATTCTGCATCATTGTTTGAGGGAGATTTATTTCTTTCACTGCTTTTTAACTGATTTATTTTTATTATAATTTTGCTTAGTCTCTTGTCTTATAACATGTATTTTTTATAAAATTTAATAGTATTAATAACCAAATAATTTAAAAGATTCAGTAGAATCCCACTCATTATTTTTCTCTCCCCCCATTCTCTCCCTCTGTTGTCTTATTCCCCTTCTTCTTCTTTTCTATGATAAGAAATATTCTTTCCAGTATAAAGAACCTCCATCTTTGCTCTGAGTTGAATTATTCAGCCAAAGCACTTAGGTTTGAAGCTAGTGGGAACCATTGGGCCCAATACTCAGAATGCTTTAATTCAAAATTGTGAATTGGTGAGTCTCTAGGGGCAATCTCTCAAATAAAATGTGCTACGCCCCATAAATCCAAGAAGATACAAATATAGAGACATTAATAGGATAATCATTCTATTTTCACAAAGAGAGAAGCAGTATTTGCTGCCTCTAACTCTACATAAATAAATGTGGGCTTATCAGATATAGATTTTTGTCAATTATAGATGCCAATCTAGAAATAAAAGGATTTTAAAATTTTAATTAATGGAACGGTTAGTCACATAACAAGGGTTAACGATACCATGCAGGCAATTCAGCAGGCGAGGTTTAACGCAATACAATTTAGCTAAAGCTTCCTGGGAACCCACTAGTGCACTGTATTTAGTTACAATAAAACACAATCTTTTCTAACAATATAAAAACATTTCTGAGCATTTTCTCTCTTACTTCCCAGAAAATCATAAACTATATTTCTAAAGGACTATAAACTTTCTTCAATCTCTCTACACAGAAAAAACTTTATTACCTACATGTTTCCACTCTGTCACTGACTAGCTAAGAGACTCTTCTCAAGCCACTTCAGTGTCTTCATTTCTAAATGGGGGGTTGCAATGGAATATCTGTCCCAAATCCATGGCAAGATCTGTTCCAGCCCCAGGGAAGTAATTTTGTAACTCTGTTAGAGCAACAGATGGCAAAACGTTGGGGGGGAGGAGAGGCAGGGAGGGGGAGAGAAGGCTGGAAAAAGAAAAGTATCTGTATTTATCAAACAAATGTTATAGCTATTTATGTATTAAACCCCCCCCCATTTGGTCTCTCTTTCTCTCTCTAAATTAAAGAGATTAGTGACCATTCATGAAGGTCTTGCTATTGCACAGACAATGAGTTATGTTACTATTGGTCAGATTTTACAGATAAAAATATTGAGGTACAAAGAGGTTAAGCAGCCTGCCCCAAACACAGAGCTAATAAGCCCAATGATTGCCCCCCCCAGGGCTCTCACAACACTTTTAAGTCCTTTCACTTTGTCATATCACTTTATTATCTTTCTCCATTTCTTCATGGTCAACTTTCTGAAGTGCTTCTTCACTGAAGCCCCTGTACTTAGCACCAAGAATATAGGAAGAATGCCTAGAATATAAGAAGTGCTCGATATATGTTGAAATGACTTAAGAAATGGCCTTATTTGTGAAGTAGGTATTTTATATAGAGAGAAAAATCCCCAAAATCTATTAATACATTGCTTAGTAGGCTAAGGATCTGGTCTTCATAGCAAATTATTCTTTTTTTCCTACAAAATCTTTCTTTCTCATCTGACAAATTCATAAGCCAATGGTGAAGGAAGATTGTATACCTTTGACACACAGACACAGCTATTTCTTTATTTGGATCTACATTTTGGTATGTCAGAGAAATTTCTCTTCATTTTGAGTATGTTTTAATTTTTAACCAAGAATGTCTACCAATTTTATTCTATGCTACCTTATATTTCCCCCCAACATTATATTGTGAACATTTCAAACATTCTACAAAGTCAAAATAATTTCAGAATCAATACTTATAGTCCCATACTTAGATTCTATCATTAACATTTTCACTGTCAGGGAGAGTTTGTTCATGCCTATAATTCCTTGGGAGGCCAAGGCAAGAGGATTGCTTGAGCTCAGGAATTCAAGGCTGGCCTAGGGAACATAGCAAGACCTAATCTCTACAAAAGAATTATAAAAAAATTTATCCAGGCATGGTGGCACATGCCTGTAGTCCCAGCTACTCAGGAGGCTGAGATGTATAGATCGCCTTAGCCTAGGAGGTCAACACTGCAGTGAGCCATGATCATGCCACTGCACTCCAGCCTGAGGGACAGAGTGATACCCAGATTCAATAAACAAGCAAAAAAGAAACCAAAAAACATTTTTACTATACTTGCTTCTCTGCATAGTCACTCATTTATCTACACCCATTCATCCATCTCATTTTTTGGTGTATTTCAAAATAAATTGCAGACATCTTTTTATTTCCCCCTCAATATTTCAGCATGCATGTCTATGCTACATTACCTTTTATAATTACATGAAATTTTTGTATTCTATATTTCCTATTGAATCTCAGGATAAAAATCCATTTTGTTTCCTGTGGATTTGGGGGGTCACTTGCTATTGAAATTGAGGCCCTAAACCAAATGATTATCCCATTAAGAAGAAAGAAAGTAAAGGGATAGGACCATGGGAATGAAAGACCTAAACATTTTGGAATACATATAATTACGCTGAAAAAATGCTGCATAAAATTAAAATTCCAGCCTTTATTCTTCATTCAAGGAGACAGTGATAATCATGTTAACCCTTGCTTCACTACTTTATGAAACAACAAATGATGACATAGCATGTTCAATCATTAGTACATCATTACTGAGACTTAGTTCTACAAGATTTCAGTAGGGAAGGCTATCACGGCAATTTGCAATCTGGGTCAAGTGTTTGACAAGGGAAAACCTCAAGGCATGTAGCATCTACCTGTTCATTAGATGTCAGCTCACAATGGGCACAAGGCCAGGGTAGGAAATAATACAAACAGTAATTTTCAAAGTTAATGATCTAAAATAATTAGAGCAAATGTAACAGTTGTTTGCAAACTGTTTGGCAAAAGCTAGGAAACCAGTGAGAGGATACATTTTAATGTTTTCTTTTTTTATTTTAAAGATGGGATGTACAATTAAGGATTAGGTAATATATGTGTAAAAGATAGTCACATTCTTAAACACCAACAACATACAGGCAGAGAACCAAATAAAAAGCACAATCCCATTCACATTAGCCACAAAAAAAGAAATGCCTCTGCATCTTCCTAACCAGAGAAACAAAAGACTTTTACAATGAAAACTACAAAACACTGCTCAAAGAAATCCAAGAAGACACAAATAGAAAAATATCCCATGCTCATGGACGGGACAAATCAACACTGTTAAGATGTCCAGTCTACCAAAGGCAATCTACAGATTCAACACAATACCCATTAAATTACCAACATCATTCTTCTCATACCTGGAAATGACAATACAGAAATTCATATGGAAACATACTTGACCACAAATAGCTAAAACAATCCTTAGCAAAAGAAACAAAGGATAGGTATCACACTTCCAGACTTGATACTTTACTAGATGGCTACAATAATCAAAACAGTCAGGTATTGGTACAAGAACAGGCATATGGACCAATGGAACAAGATAGCAATTCCGGAAGCAAAACCTCAATTTCTCAACCAACTCATCTTCGGCAGAGCCTCCACCACCAACCACTGGGGAGAGGAAAACCTATTTAGTAAATGGTGCTGGGAAAACTGGCTGACCACATGCAGAACATTAAAACAGGACCCCTACTTCTAACCATATACAAAAATCAACTCTAAATAGATCAAAGACCTAAATGTAAAACCTCAAACTGTAAGAATCTTAGAAAATGCAGGAGACACCCTTACAGAAATCGGAGTGGACAACCAATTCCTGATCAAAACTCCAGGTATCCATACCTTAAGAGAAAAGATAGACAAGTGAGACTTTATTAAACTGTAAAGCTTCTGCAAAACAAAAGAAACCATCAAGAGAGCGGGAGACAACTCATCAAATGGGAAAATTTAATATTTTCAATACCTTGTTTAAGCACCAAACTCAAGTGATATTTTTTCTACCTTAGTGCCATGCTGTTGTGTCTATTAGAAATACTCTTCTTTCCTGAGAAATTGCTAGCACTCTCTCCTCATCATCCCATGCACAAATTTTACTTCTTCTGTGAAGCCTCCCTAGTCTCTTCTCAGTAGAAGCACTTCCTTTGTTCAGTCATCATAGCAATTGTTCATGTATCAATCATTATGTTTATGGTTTGATTTACAATGTGTTCATTACATGTACATCTGACCCATTATCAGTACTCTGCACCTGCATCATTTTAGAAAAATGCCAGTCATTTTTCTAGAAGATGCTCAAGGGATATTGAATAAGTTAAAATTGAATCCCATGCCAAATCATCTCAACCAGTTGGTATGGAGGAACATTTTGTGATCTTCCTTCTGAGAATCCATTGACCAACTAGAGAGAAAAGGGCTGGTTAGCAGCAGACAGTAACACAAACATAAATTCTGAAAGTTTAAACAAAAATGTCTAAACATGGTTTCTTCTTGAGGCCAAAAATTAAAATATCCTGGTTGAATCACAAATCACCACTAAAATGCAGGGCTATGGAAGTGAAATTTTTGTCCTGTTGAAAGAGTATTTTAAAAGGGAACCTTCTTCTTGACAGAAAAGCAAAAATATTTTAGAAAAGATAAGATTCAGTTTTCTATACTGTCATCCTTTTGATCAAAAAGACATTTTCTATATTCCTTTTCAATCTAGAGCATCCTACTTCTTACTATGTTTGAAAAAGGGGACTTTGATGGCAAAGAAAACATGCTCATTTTGCTCACTATCCCAGGGGAAGTGGCACTGTGAATCTCTGCCATGTTTGGAATTTCTTTCCTCTCATCAATTTATCAGAACTGGCTTCCTAGTACGACAGTGACACCGCTTGCATTTCCCAAGCAAATTTATCAGCTCCTGACATTATAAATCTGAATTTGGATATTTTTAGCTGGACTGGAAGAGAACAGTTCTCCCGAGACTCAATGTCAATGCTGCTGCATGAATCAGCCCAGTGAGGGGATAGAGAGCTGCAATCTCAGTCATTGGGTTTTTTTCCTAGAGCAGGGATCACCTCTTTGGCTCACTGCCAGAAGTGCTTTGTAGGCTGTTCCAACTCATGGGGCCGAAGCAGGGCTCTGTCTCCACTTGGCAATGCAATGTACCACACAGCTGAGCCACCCCACTGACTCTTCCCTGACTGATGATTGCTCAGGTGAAACAGAAACCCTCTGAAGGAAAGATGATGAGGCCTCGAAGAGTAGATACCCAAACTCAAAGCATGTATGAAGTGCACATGGCAAATCTACATCTCCACAGGGAAAAGTCAGCCTCAAAACTTTCCCAGTGTACAGAGGAAGACAGGAACTACAACATTCTCACAGAATCCCTCCCACCTGACAAATGAGCAAAATATTACTGTGAAGTTAATAAGAGGATTAACTGTCACTGAATGCAATGTACCGCATTATCCTAATCACTATTATTTTCCATGACTCAGATTTGAGGCAGTTTCAATACAAGTTGGTTTGGAAAGTGATTTTCACAGTGTCCTTTCTTTACATTTCTGGTGGTTTTCTCAGTTATTAAAATACCATACTGACACTGAGGAGGCCAAAATGCCCAAGGCTGTTAGAATGCAAGTTTGCAAAAATCAGTTAAAACACAGCCTGCCTCTGCCGTCTCTGGAGTCATCCCTGATGTGGAAGGCATATGGCATAAGAATAGAAATATATTATGTAATTTAGGGTTTAGCTTACACAGGATGATAGGTATTATTCCCAGTTAATAAGGAGCCCAGGCTGCCAAAATCAAACAAAAAACAGCAACCTTAAAAACTGAGAACAGGCCAGGCTCGGTGGCTCAGCCTGTAATCTCGCACTTTGGGAGGCCGAGGTGAGTGAATTGCCTGAGCCCGCGGGTTCGAGACCCCCCTGGGCAACTTGGTGAGACCTCATCTCTACAATAAATAAAAAAAAAAAACCAAAAAAACTAGCCGGGCGTGGTAGCACGCGCCTGTAGTTCCAGCTACTTGGAAGGCTGAGGCGGAAGGATCGCCGGAGCCCAGCAGGTTGAGGCTGTGGTGGCCGGGGAGCTGCCACTGCACTCCAGTCTGGGCAACTGAGTGAGACTCCAACTCAAAAAAAATAAAATATAAAAACTGAGAACAGCCAGGTATAGTGGCTCACACCTGTAATCCCAGCACTTTGGGAGGCCAAGTTGAGAGATTGCTTGAGTCTAGGAGTTTGAGACCAGCCTGGGCAACATAGTGAGAACCGTCTCTACAAAAAATTAAAAAATAAGCAGGTGTGGTGGCACATGCCTGTGGTCCTAACTACTTGGGAGGTTGAGGTGGGAGAATTGCTTGAGCCCAGGAGTTTGAGGCTGAGGTGAGCCATGATTGTGCCACTGAATTCCAACCTGGGTGACAGAGTGAGATCCTGACTAAAAAAAAAAAAAAAATTGTGAGACCAGTGCAGAATATTGAGTCCAGGAGTTTGAGACTAACCTGGGTAACATAGTGAGACCTCGTCTCTACAAACAATAAAAAATTATTAGAAGATGACTAGTTGACTCTTGTTTAGCTTTGCTTATTCAGAAGAAAGGAAGGGCTAGAAGGAGAACCTTATTAAACTGTTTCAGCTGCCACTAGGTCAAACTGTTTCATTCTTACCAATTTTTTTTTTTTTTAATCAATTTCTGGGGTGAAATGGCACAGAAAGCTGTTTCATTGTCAATTAAATCTAGAAAAAATTACTTCTTTCAGTTTTGTTCCTATCGTCAACCCTAAATTCCCAAAACAATGTGATTCACTGTCTACAAAAGACTTACACAACATGAGGTCAAAAGACTATATGAAAATAAAGGTACAATTTTTGTAGATAATTTCAAGGAACCCCATTCACACTAATAGGCATTTGGGACTCTTAATACCTTGTCTATTTTTTATTGTGGACAATTATCTTTTTATTTATTTATTTATTTTTTGAGTTGGAGTCTCACTGTTGCCCAGACTGGAGTGCAGTGGCCACTCCCAGCCACCGCAGCCTTAACCTGCTGGGCTCCGGTGATCCTTCTGCCTCAGCCTTCCAAGTAGCTGGAACTACAGGCGCACACCACCACGCCCAGATAATTTTTTTTTATTTATTGTAGAGATGAGGTCTCGCCTGCCCAGGGGGGTCTCGAGTCTGCGGGCTCAGGCAATCCACTCACCTCAGCCTCCCAAAGGCGCGGGATTACAGGCTGAGCCACCAAGCCTGGCTGACAATTATCTTTTAAATGCATTTTCTTCCTTTCCAGTTTAAGATCGCCTCTGCTCTACCTTTGGTCTTGCCTAGAATATTATGAGTCCCCTAATGATTCACTTCTGCCTCTTTATTTTCTCATCCTAATCCTTTATTCATTCACTGAACATTCATTACGTGGCACCTGAGAAGTAAGTACTGGCAGGGTGACCATGGAGAGAGGAATAAGGGAAAGATCTAAGATAGTACAAAGATAGAATACCAGAAGACCTGGCCAGGCACAGTGGTTCATGCCTGTAATCCCAACACTTTGGGAGTCCAAGGTGGGAGGATTACTTGAGCACATGAGTTCAAGACCAGCCTGAGCAACATAGTGAAACCTCATCTCCACAAAAACTTAAAAAATTAGTCTGGCATGATGATGGCATGCACCTGTAGTGCTAGATACTTGGGAGTCTGAGGCAGAAGGATCCCTTAGCCCAACTGTAGAGGCTGTGGTGAACATTGTCACCACTGCACTCCACCTCGACTCAAGGGGAAAAAAAAAAAGTCAATGAATAGGATAAGGTTAGTGCTTGAGGATAAAATAAAGAATTACAAATGATTTCTAGTTTTCTTGAACACTGGATAAATTATAGAAAAGACTGAAGGAAAAACAAAATTGAGAATGGAAACAAAGAGTTCTTGTTTGTAAGAATGAAGTCTGCAATACCTTAAGATATCCAAGGTATCTTATGCACTTAAAAACATGAGCTCATAGGCTTTGTTGGGCTGCCAAAAAGTACATGGTACCAACACGGTTAGAAACCGTGACCCAGAGCAGAAGCAAGAGGAGACCACTCAGAATCCAAATAAAAAATGCTCTAATTATGAGAAATTAGGCAGAAGAAACAGTGCTATCAAATGAAAAGGGGCAGCTAATGGTTTCAGAGGAAATCAGGAGATTGTCTTACAGGAAACCCCAAAGGATATTGTTTCAAGGAGGGAGTGGTTAATTGTGGCAAGGGTTGCGGAGCATTTCAGTGGAGTGAAAATATTACAGTTGGGCTTGTGGAGGGACTGATGAGCCTGTTTAACGACTTCATTCTAATGATAGGGGCAGAAGTCAGACGAGATGGGTAAAGGAGCAAATGGAAGGTAAAGAAGTTGAGGTGATAAATGTAGAAAACTTCTTGCCAAGAAATTTAGCTAAGAGGGGTAAAATAAATGGGGTGACAGTTAGAGGGGAATATGGGCTACAGGAAGGATTTTGTTAACATGGAAAATTATTTAAGTTATCAATGTCTCAGTTTCCTCATCTATAAAATAGGTCTAATAATAGGCCCTAACTCATGAATGTGTGGTTAGGAATAAAGAAAATAAAGGGCATGAAGTACTTAGCACACTACCTGACACAGTAAGTCCTCAAAAAATATTAGCTATTACGATTATCATCATCGTTGATTGTAACTTGTTCAGATCTGTATTAAGACCCCAAATGCACACTATTATAGCTATTTTTGTGTGTCTTTCATCTTAGTTGGAAAATGTAATGATCATTTAACAAATACATTTTAGTTCATTTGAATCAAATTGAATCAAGAAAGGCGACAAATATACACAGTGCATTCTAACAGCTAGAAGAGTCTTTTGAATTCAACAGGAGCAGCCAAGTTCTCTCAAGACATTTGGTCCAAATCCGACCTTGTCTGGGGTTGGCCATCCATGGCATACTCTGCTGGGGGGCAGGGGAAAGGCTCCTTGTGGCATGAATCACCCTGTAGGCGGCCAAGTCACCTCTTATTTAGATTTATGAATGTCATATTCTTTACTGACTCTCAGAAGAGTCTCTAATCAGAAAGATTCCAAACAGGTTTTGGCCATCTCATTAGGACACAGGAAATTGGATAAAGAGGATAACCTCTGAAATCCTCCCTTAGTCATTGATCTTTGGGAAATTAGCCCTCTATGGCTTAGATCAATCTGCAGATTATAAACATGTCCAGTAAATATAACCTCCATCTAGATCTGCCCAGCAATTGCAACAGCATTTGGCAGCAGAGAAAAATGCCTGCCAAGAGCCAAGCAGCTGTAGCAGGTGCTGTAAATCAATGCAGGATACTTATATGGTTCTGTATTCCACTGGGGCTCAAAGCCTTCCAAATAGATTATCTGCATAGATTTCAGGATGGCAAAGTGGCATTATGAACACACAACTCCCCTATCCATTTTCTTTCCATTTACCTGAATGTCAGAGTTGTT
Source organism: Carlito syrichta (assembly GCF_000164805.1). Lineage (NCBI taxonomy): Eukaryota > Metazoa > Chordata > Mammalia > Primates > Tarsiidae > Carlito > Carlito syrichta. The sequence continues at coordinate 218,423 of NW_007062975.1, forward strand.
GAGCAAGAAAACTACATTGTTCAACAAGGAAAAGCTTTACAGCTAAAGTGGAAGATACATTTCAATAAAAACAGTGCTCAAAGAAAATAAAAATAGTAGCAAAAGGTAAGACAGTGAAAAGGTAGGATGCTTTGGTAAATAACTTCATATTTAATTCATAGAAATATATTATACATGCACATATATATGTGTAAATATGCACATAAACATGTATGTATGTATGTGTGTATACATAGCCCAGTTTCCAAAACTTCTATCCCTTCATAAGCATATCTAGTAACTTAAGTCAAAGAATCAAAGGACTCAAAATATTCCTTGTTCAGTGGGTGTTTCTATGTTTACATGGAAATAAAACATACACTAAATTGATCAATATTTATATCATGAAAGTGTGTGCTTGTATAGTGTTGACTGGACATAATAGGCAATCAGGAAGGTAGGTAGACCTAGTTCAGTTAGACTGTAAAGATAGTACAAAGGATCCCTGACCCAGAGTAACAGTGCTTCTTCTCCATGATTCATTTTAGATTCTGTAGTAGATAATAATAATGACAATAACAAAAACAACAACATAGCTTAAGACTGGGAAAAAGTCAACAACATAGCTGAAGATTAGAAGAAAAGGTTGTATTCTGAATCACATCCATTCTTTCATAAGCAAAAGCACAAAGTGTTGCTTGAATTTAATACACAATTGCAGAAGCATGAGTTAGATCCATATTTATTCTATCTGTGGACAAACAATGTGGCATGGAGGAAACTTCCCTCATTTCAATTCCAAATCTAACTCTTATAGGTCTCTTATTTATCTTCCTTTGAGTGGGGAAAAAAATCAGGACTGCCATGTACATTTAAGCAGGTTGTGCTACACACAAAGATATCTGGTTTAAGGAGTCAGTTGGTCCTTATACCCAGCTTGGGCTCTGCTCTCAGGCATGGGCTGCATCTTCCTAGGGGGGACATCTTTTTCTAATTCTCATGATAGTGCCCTACAGGTTAGTGGTATACCTGAAAATAACTGCCTTTAAAGTTTGATGTAATCTTAAAAAGTGATATACAGTGCCAAGTATATCATAGAAGTTCTCTAAATACAGTTATGGTTCCTACTCAGTTTTAAAAATCTAGTCATTTGATTTTTCAATGTAAGTTAGATATAAATCTTCCTAATTCAAAAACAGAGACAAATGCTCTCTAGTCTTTTGGTTGAAAGATCGTTGTTAACCCTGCGCAGGCACATGCACAGACATCATCCTCTGTATACATTATGCTGCTTTTCCAAGAACAGCCATATGAACTCTGAGTCTCTTTTCTTTCCATCCACAGTCAAGGTTTTAAAGCAATAATATATTGGAAGGAAATTGGGTGGCCATATACACTGTTACACATAGTTTCTCTAGTCTAGAGGATAATGAAAACGGTCAATAAACCTTGTACTTGACGAAGGAAAAATGCTGTCAGACAAACATGATTGTTTAGACAATTATAAAGTGGTGTAAGAAAATGACACATTATGAGTGCAACCCCTTGAATATGAGAACAGGGTGCTCATAGAGGGAACTGGATGAAATACTGGGCAAAAAACCAAAAAGGTAAAATAAAATAATGGCCACCAAGTTGTGGGGGCAGTCTAGAGAAATTCCACAGATGTCTGTGTAAGGTCTTCCCTTCTGTGTATTCATCTTTATTAATGATCTTCAGAACACAGTAAACAGCATGTTAATGAAATCTGCAGATGACAGTGAGCTGGGGAATGTTGCAAAACATCAGCAAAGACAGAGAAATAATACAGATGGTCTGAGAGGAGTTGCAGATCTTGGGATCAAATAACAAAATGAGAGTCAGATTGGGAAAAGGCCAGTTTGCTTGTACACAAGGGGAAGATGAATGAAAACACAGACATGCACAGAGGAAAAAAAAAAAAACCTGGAAAAGAGGACTTCTGAGAAGGACCTGTTGAAAGGGTGCTGAGACCAGACTGCAGTCACCATCCAGGTAAGCTTGTGCTTCAAAGGGCAGCCCTAGTAGAAGTATCGCTTTGAACTGCAGATGGCAAGACACCACAGTAAAAAGAGGTGCAAGTATTTATCTCTACTGAATCCTCAAGTGGTGACACCTGGAATACTTCTTTTGGTGTAGGGAAATCTATACCAGCAAATATGGAACAAATTGATAGTATAACAGCAAAGATATAAGTAACCGGAAGTCTGCTGTAACACAAGTTTAGAAGAGCAAAGTATGGATGACTTGGCTAAAGGACTCAGAGGAAAGCCCAGTGACAGTCTATAAACTCTGGAAATAAAGAAAACTGTGATGGTAAAAGTCAAAGCATCAGAGTGAAAAAGAACATATTAAGTTAAAAAGAGAATATAGTCTGAATAAGATGGAAAAAATCCAAGTACATCAATGAGGGAAACAGTATCAGGAATTGTTCTGGGGAATCCACAGGATCATGTTCAAATATTATTTGGAGTAAGAAGCTTAGAATGATAAAGAGCATTTACTCTAAGGCAAAAAGGACCTGAGGGAATGTTATTTAATCCATTCCTCTGTCTCTAGACATGAATACATCTAAATCATTTTTGGTAAATTATAATGTATATTATTTCTAAAGAATTCAGGATAAGGAGCACATTGGAAGAGAACTGGGTACTATGGAAGTTTTGATAAGTTAGCTTTCTACTAGACACATTGGGAAATCTAATTGTTGATTTGATTCCAAGTCACTCTGTGACCCAAAGACATTAAATTATCCACTACACACAGCTGGTTCCTCCACAGAAAGAATAGGATTCAAAATACATAACTACTACATGAATTGCTTTGTTGATTCAGTAATTCACATGCAGATTTTTGGGTCCTTATATCAGTTCATTAATCACTCAGTATAACATCATTACTTGCTCTCTGGAGAAGTGGCTAGAGTGTATCAGGTGTGTTTTTACATGAATAGGATCTGTCTTACAAGGATGAAGTTAATAAACACTTGCATTTCTTCTCTTTTCCTATTTATTGGAGAAGGATTTATGGTGGTGGTACAAAGTAATCAGAACAAGAGCCTTGAGATGGAGAGAGTTTTTGTTTTACCTCTGTTGCTAACTTGGGAGGTTAAAAGCTGGAGCTACAGATCTAGAATTGAATCCCAGCACTATCTCTGACTAGCTGTGTGCCCTCAGCAAGCATTTCTCTGCATAACGTTCTTTTCATTTGGTAAAACAGTTACAATAATTGTACATACTGCATATGATCTTTGTGGTGACTACATGAGTAATTCATACAAAAATATTAAAACTGTCTGACAGAGAGTAGTATACACTCAATAACATAGTTTCCATCGCACTAAGTTTCTTTCTTTATAAATGGGAGGATAAGATGACATCTATCTAAATCTTTAGTCCTGTGTTCATTGTTATTCTTTAAGCTCAAAGCTTCTGATTATGCTAGAGAGACAGAATTAGCACACATGAAATAAGAGAAAAAATAAATGCTACCCTCATAGTGCTAATCATATGTGCCAAACAATGTAAGAGAAAACAAAATCATCGTTAATTATAATAGTCCAAGAAAGCCTATAGAGCTAGAAATAAAAAATGGGTACCATTGTGATAAAAAAGTAATAGTCATAAGAATTTGATAGACCAAAGATTGGTATAAACAGCTTTCTCTCTGCCCCCAGAGACTGTGAGGGGATCAAAATCAAACTGTAAGGTGAATAAGGTGGGTACAGTATGAAGACTTGGTAATGCAGGCAATAGAAAATCCTTGTAGCTTCTCTGTGGATGACTTCTCATGTAGGTTTCAAACCAAATGAACATTCCCTCCCTCGTCTTGCATTCAGCCAGGAAAATGATTACATATGTCCATGGAATCCAGTTACCTGAAAAAATCGTTTGACTCTGTTTAGCCACAGATTCAGAGGGGGAACAAGGTCACATGTGTTCCTATCACCACCATCACATTTTCCCTTTCCTTATTTCTTCACTAAGCTCATTTCTTTTGCTTCCTCATCTACTACCTTTGGTTCATTCATTTTTATGTAGATAAACCTATTTACTGCCTGGTATTTCTTGCCTTTATCTCTGGGTTTTGTGTGTCATGTCTCATATTTAAAATGCCTTTTATTTATTTTGCAGCCTAAAATGTGTTTTTTTTCCTTTGCCCTTTAAACACTACTAAAAATTTCACCCTTTCCATTCAGATTTCTGTAATTAACAGTTTTTAACATTGCTTAATCCAACCAACAGAGCAAAGTTCCCAGCAACTACATATATTTATGGGACCCCCTTTTTCTTCTTCCAGTAGAAAAAAAGGGAGTGGACAAGAGGTGGAATGGAAAGGTCCACTCAGATGGAAAAGCAGAATGTTGCTGGAAGAAGCAGGAAGGCGGAGTGTGGGAGTGAGTGCAGAAGTTTTCAGGCGTTCATGAATGAGCCTTTCTATGTGTCAGCAAAACACAATTTGAAACAATTGACCAAAATCTGAGTGAGAGGTCTTCCTACTCTCTTTTAAACGTGATCCTTATATTTACCTTATGAATGTCATCTATAAGGGGCTTAACATAAAAAGTAAGTTTTGTTGAATATAGGTACTTATTTGGCAATAAGGACATTTGTACAAGATTAAAGTTCTTATTACATCCATTTCAGTTCATGGATTTAGTGATTTATTTTGATTTTATGTGCTTATTTGTATTTATCCAACAGACTGACAGGATAATACAGTATCTTGTTTAAGCACCTAATGCTATACTGGGTACGTGATGGACACCCAAAAAATACCAACAATGGCTGTGCTAATCCTAAAATGGATTATTACTCAGGCCTCAAATTTATAGCCCATTTATCTTGCTATTCTTTAGACCATTAAAATAAAATGAGTGAGTTCTATGTTTTAGAAGACTTTTCTGAAGTAGAACTGATGTAAGTCAGTAATGTAAAACAGGGTTATACAAATCTGGTCTCATTTTGGATTGTGATTTTTGCTCTTCCTGAACAAAGACAACGAAAGTTTAAATGGAAATTTTCTAAGTTAATTGAAAAGAGAAGAAACACTCAAAGCTTTGTAGAAATTGTTAAGCTAGCAAAAGGGACTACAAACTTGAAAGCTTATATCTGGCTACATATACCAATTTCGAAAAAGCCCCTTAACTGTTAAATCATAAAATATTTTACAACAAAACTTATGAAATATGTATGACTAAGTTTTAGTTTTTAGCCCACTGAAGAGTTTTATGTCTTTCGTTAAGCAAACATTCATTGTGCACTACTATATATCTAGTGCTCAAATATAAATAACAAAATAAAAATTGTATAAGCAATGCAGTGAAAAGGAAATGTTTACACATTGTTGGTGGGAGAGTAAATTGGTACACCCTCCATGGAAATTGGTGTAAAGATTTCTCAAAGAACTAAAAGTAGATCTACCATTTGATCCAGCAATCCGACTACTAGGTATCTACCCAGAGGAACAGAGGTCATTACACACAAAAAAAGGACACCTACACTCATTTGTTTAGTGCAGCACAATTAGTAATTGCAAAGATGTGGAATCAATGTAAATGTCTATCAACTGATCAGTGGATAATGAAAATGTGGCATATATTCTATCATGGAATACTATTCAGCCATAAGAAAAATATATGAAATAAAGTCTTTTGCTGCAATTTGGATGGAATTGAAGGCCATCATGCCAAGTGAAGTAACACAGGAATGAGAAACCAAATGCCACATTTCTCCTAAAGATCTGCAAAAGCATAGAGAGTGGCATCATGGACGTCAGAGACCCAGAACGGGGAGAGTGTGAAGGGGTAGAGAAAAGAAAAATCAGCTATTGGATACAATGTGCACAGGCTAGGGTGGTAGATACACTTAAATCCCAAACATCTTAGCTGCCATACATGCATCCATGTAACCAAGCACATTTGTGTCCCTAAAGTTATTGAAATAAAGAAAAAATTGTAAAAGGTTTTTCCCATTGCCTTTTCCCTAAAGAGGAAGACATCTCAGCATAACATTTCTTAAAATCAATGAAAACTCATACAGCTTCTGTATTATTAATTTCTCCTTCCTCGTTTGTGAACCCGTCTGTTGCCTTTCCATCTTCTACTGCTCGTTCCTCCCTCCCTTTTGCCATTTCATTGTGTCCTGGTCACTTAGTTTATGTTCCATCCACTATTATACTCTCCTCTCTTTAACTAGGCCATATTATCCTCCTAAGCTCAAGAGCAGATGGACACCTTCAAGGAGCTAAGCAAAATGTTTTTGGAAGTCTACTGTAAAGCAATACTCCCAGACTTTCATGGAGCCTTAACTGCTATCTCAAGGTAGGAGAAAAACACCTAGAACTCTTAATTCAGTCAAGACTTTGTAGTCATGGAAAGACCAGGGATACTTGGGTCCCAAGAGATGCTACTTTGACTCCCAAGAGCCTCCTCAGAGACAGACAGAGTCCCAGGTGGTGAGTCTGGATGATGGAGCCCGTCAAACACAGTGTCTACTCCTGCTTCTGCACTGATCTGCTGTGACACTGGGTCAGTAGCCCATGGTTTCTGAGGCTCTATTTTCTCATCTGTCAAACTGAAAATAATGAGAGCTACCTAGTAAAGATATTTTGATTCAAGTCTACAAATATATTCTGAGTATCCAAATGCACTAGATACCATTTTAAGTGCTTGGTACAACAGCAAACAAAATTAATGAAGACTTCTGCCTCATGACGTTTAATATCCTGGAATTAATTGAGAAAAAATAGTTAAATACATAAATAGAGAGATAGAGTTCAGACCCTTACACATAGAAAATGTTCATTAAATAGTAGCTATGAGCCAGTATAACGTATCCACAGAAATAAAATAAAGGTAACTTTTCCTTGAATAATAATAAACTTTTTCTGAGTAGAAAAGCCAATTTCCATGATAATAAAATTTGTACAGTACAAAGTAAAGGGGTGTATGTGTGTGATATGTCTTGAGAGAGAGAAAATAAAAACATATTTCATATATATATACACATATATACATAAATCACATATATTTTCTCATGAGCAAGGTTAAATGAGCCACATGGAGGCAGGGAATACATCTCAAATTTGCAACTTATTCAATGTATATGTTTTTAAAAATTTATTAAAATTCTAATGTCTCAGACTAAGGTGGTTAATTCTAATCTTATTAGATGTATTTATATATCTATATACACACAAGCACCCATACACATATGCATATGACTTATTATAGTACCTATATGTTAATAGGCTTCTTGTTATCACATGATATGTACCCATGAGATATATTCTAGCTGTGACCAGACCTAGATGCATACACTCAGGCTCCTGACTGCATTCTTCCTATCACAGGCACTTTGCGCCCTCCCATTATGATATTGGTGTTAACTAATAAAATTTAGAAATAAATAATGTTACCATTGTCTCCAGGTATACTTTAAATAGTAATAACTAATAACTTACATAAGATAGAAACTATATGTAAATGAATTATAAAACCAATTTTATTAATGTTTAGACCAGTTGCTATATCAATTATAAATAATAAGGCTTATTTTAGTGAAGTATTTAAGAGCACAGGGACTGAATCAGATTGTGTGGTTTTGGTACTTACACTTTTTCTAGGTTTCTAATCTTAAACAATTTATACTATCTTTCTGTCTCAATTTCCTCATCTTTTAAATGGGAATAATACTAATAATACCCCAAAGAGTTAGTGTGAGGATCAAACAAGTAAATATATAAAAAGTGTTATTGTGAACCTATAAAAATGTTAACTATGATTATCCCTTAACAAAGACAAGTAGACTGTCATAAACAAGAAGCTAAACAAGCCAGGCTCGGTGGCTCAGCCTGTAATCCCAGCACTTTGGGAGGCTGAGGTGAGTGGATTGCCTGAGCCCACATGTTCGAGACCCACCTGGGCAGCGAGACCTCATCTCTACAATAAATCAAAAAATCAGCCGGGCGTGGTAGCGCATGTCTGTAATTCCGGCTACTTGGAAGGCTGAGGCGGAAGGATCGCCAGAGCCCAGCAGGTCGAGGCTGCAGTGGCCGGGAGCGGCCACTGCACTCCAGTCTGGGCGACAGAGTGAGACTCCAACTCAAAAAAAAAAAAAAGAAGCTAAACAAATGAATGATTCTAGAAAATGAAGTTCTTTCTACTATTAAGTTAGCACTTGTTAGCTAAAATCTAAATTTAAAACATTTTAATAAAATTTCATGCAAAATCTAGATCACTTATCAAACCACAAAACAATTTTGTAAATTCAAATAAAACAAAAACAAACTGGGCACAGCAGTTCATGCTTGTAATCCCAGCACTTTGGGAGGCCAAGGTGGGAGGATTGTTTAATCCCAGGAGTTTGAGATCAGCCTGGACAACATAATGAGACCTCATCTCTACCAAAAAAATTCTAAAAATTAGTCAGGTGTGGTGGTACATGTCTGTAGTCCCAGCTACTCAGGAGGCTGAGGTGGAAGGATCACCTGAGCTCAGGAGAGAGAGGCTGCAGTGAGCCCTGACTGTGCCACTGGAATCCAGCCTGAGTAACACAGTGAGACCCCAACTCAAAAAAAAAAAAAAAAATAGAAAAGAAAAAGAAAATTCAGAAAGCAAGTTTATAAGTGAGACTATATTTTGCACTAAAGGCAGCTGCTTTCCAGAGCTTGCAGTCATGGAAACTATACTACATTTAAAATAGTAATTCTGAGTTATGCATGCTTGGGCACACACATACAATCTCTCTAGTTACTTCAAAGATAAGAAAACTCAGCACTCCGATCTTCAGATAAATGCAAATCTCAGTCTAGCAATGAGAGCGTAGCATGATCTTAGCCATGTGCTCTCCATGAGGCTTGTTTTATCTGAACATACACTTTCATGTGAAAAGTGAGGATTTTAAGGGAGCAAAACACAAAATTTCTATAAAAAAAGTATTCTCTCATGGTACTTACTTTTGATGAGCAAAACTTTTCAAATTAGGACCACAGAAAATATAAGACCAATAAATGTCACTCCTGAAGATTTTTTCAAAAGTTCTTCAGATAAAGACATCAAAATAGGAATGTTTGAATACAACTAGGATCCTGAAATAAGGTCGTCTCAAAGGAAAAGCACAAGAATGATCCAACCAATTACTTGACTTGGCTCTATACTGACATCATCAGAAGTGTTGTTTTTCCTTTGACAACATTGTGAGGTAGTTAGCTGGTTCTATAAATCTATAAGGTAAACCAGATATTTGCCGGAAATGTGTGCTTCCAAGTTTTTCTATAAGGAAAATGTGCAAGGTGAAAGATACTGAAAGGATCTAAGATCACAATGAAATATGCCAGTATTATTCAGAAAACCCATTTTAACCAAGGTCCTGGAACCTGTGGTATGCGATACATGCTTTCATTGAGAAACCTGAATGAACAGATGAAAAATTACCAAAAGCCTTCCCTTAAAGTAGGCAAAAATAGGAAGGGAAACACAAGTCTTCATTTTCAGGTGTCTGTGTGGGTCCATGACCTAACCAGCTGCAGGTATAAATGCTACCTCTCTTTTGATGCATTGATTGCTGAAGCCCTCCTTGACTCAGCAGCATGACAGCTCTGGCAATCACCTCCTTGTTTTCTAGCTTTCTTTTAGAGCAGCGCTTCTCCACATGAAACACTTACAGTACAGAATCATTGAGAATGAGAAAGTAACAGCAAGAACTGCAGCATTCACAAGAGACCCAGAGCAAATAACAGAAGCAAGGCTGCCCTCAGACCCCACTGTCAGACATTCCCCCTACCCCCAAGTCTGCAGTAGGGACAGATCTCATTTCTCCCCAGTGACTTTCAGGGATAAGTCATTAAAAATCCTGGAGACACAAAGGATTTAATCTTACATAAGTTAGGACACAGAGTTATGTTATTGACTCTAAAAGGTTTTTGTAAAATGTGTTTGTTTTTTCAGATAATATTTATTAAGTATATAATATGTGTCAGACATCATACTAAGCACTTTAGGACAATTATCACATATGTTTATCACAACAAAATAGTAAAGTGCTTATCTTAGTTGTAGTAATAATAAATATCACCGTAATTTTTTTTTTTTTTTTGAGTTGGAGTCTCATTCTGTCGCCCAGGCTGGAGTGCAGTGGCACACTCACGGCCACCATAGTTTCGACCTGCTGGGCTCAGGCAAGCCTTCCACCCCAGCATTCCAAGTAGCTGGAAGGAACTACAGGCATGCACCACCATGCCCGGCTAATTTTTTTGTTTATTATAGAGATGAAGTCTTGCCAAGTTGTCCAGGCTGGTCTTGAATCCATGGGCTCAGGCAATTCTCTCACCTTGGTCTCCCAAAGTGCTGGGATTATAGGTGTGAGCCACTGTGACTAACCTTATCACTGTAATTTTATAGGTTAGGAAATTGAGGTGCTGATGAGTTTAACAGTTTGCTCAAGGTCATACAGTTAGTAAATGATGGGGCTAAAACTCACATCTTATCATGCTTGTTGCTCAAACCTGGACCTTCCAGACATGCTTTTCAGGATTTTTTAAGTTCCATTTTTATTGGTGGGGGTGTATTATTATTACTTTTATTATTATTATTATTTCCCATCAAAAGAGAAGCATATGGTAGCAATCATACAATTAAAAACAATCACTCCTTCTCCCTTTGACCCAAGGTTTAGGTGAGGGGTCAGTATACTCAATCTATTAGGAGAGAAAAAACAATAATAGCCTCTCACTCCACCAGAGGAAAGGATAGAGAACTAACTGTTTTTCACCATCCTCTAGGGAGGAAGTAGACGAGCAAGAGTCCGTTGGATATATCCTCTATCTGAATTGAATCCAAACTCTAAAACATTGATGAGCATTTATAAACCTTACTTAAGACAGAGAAATGATACAAATCCCGAGAAACATAGGCAGGAACCAACAATCGCATTCACCAGAAGGAAACATGAGTCTGTAACATCTGGAGAAACAATCTAATATTCAGATACGACAATCAAAGCAAAAGAACATTTGGAAAAGAGCAATTGCTACAGATTATTCTTTATTCATATAGGGTGGTTTGAATTTTATAAAACTAGCCAACAAGATGGCCTGAAGAAGTCAGTGGTGGTTTCATGCTATCATTGCTATACACTAAAGAAAACACAAATTTCAAAGAAATTGAGGGAAGTATAAAAGGTCACACAGAAAGTTAGCTCCAAAACAAATACTTCTGTATTGTTTGGCCATAAAATGTCAAAATAACCTTATTCCCTTAATTAACATTCACTGTTACCAGGCACTAACTAAAGGGGTTAGAATAATTAGCTATTTGCTGCTCCTTGATAAAATTGTTTAGAAAGCAACAATCATAAACAGGCACTAAAAAAGGTCAATCAAGGTAAACAAAGGAAGAAGCAATAAATATGTAGAATTATTGTGAATTACTTTGCCAAATGGTGGCATTACACATGGAATTCTAGTCAATAAAAATTATCTACCAGATTCTGGAAACTGTATCACCTGCTGGTGATTTTAGGCATTATGATGGCTCACAGCAATTAAAGCCAAATGAATTGCTTTAATGCTGGCTAATCAATGAATAATCTTTTAAACTTTTCAGTAGACAATTAACAAATGAAAAAGTTAAACAATTTTTATTTTTACTTTTAACTCTTTCATCAGTTAACTGAATCTACTTCTTATATCATGAGTAGTAGTGGATCTTTTTTTGACTATGATGTTAGAATCCTCATGTCACTGATCATACTCAAAAGAATCCTGTTCACAAGCACCAGCGGTCAGGAACCTTCACTTGAACTCGCTAGTTAATTCCTTGGTTTACACATGTATCCTACTGACTGGAAAGCATTCAGTCCCAGTCAGCTACAGAATATTGAAGGTTACTGACTAGAATACAAGAAAGGAACAGATCCTAGAGGGAGGTTTTGCAGGGGAAGATGTAAACAATAAAATATTTATAGTCAGGTCAAAAGAGAGACTTGAGCTGTATGAGATATATGAGATGACTATCTCCCAAGACCTGACAAGCCTATAAATCACCATGAGAAGATCAACAGGTAGGAGTGGTGAAGGAATAATAAATGTATAGTAAGGCATATATATATGGTTTTTAGAAAAGGTATGAAATAAGGGAATGAAATATAGCAAAGAAAAATTTAGGTGTGTTATCAAAGGGATAACAGGAAGTTAAATGTCTTTGGCAATTTATAGCAATTAAAAAAATCTTTTCTGCATAGAATATTATTTATGAAGAAAATAAATCCAACAATAAATAAACAGTTAAATAAATATTCACCTTAAAAGAACATGTACCATTGAATATGCACTATGTATGGAATGTATATAAAATATGTAATGATTATGTATATATAAAACATTTACCATTAATATGCTTGCCAAGAGATTATAACATAGAAAATGTTAACAACTTAAACAAAACATTTTAACATAATAGTCAAAAATTTATACTATGAATATAGAAAAGTATATAAGAGACAAGATAAAATATTTTGAAAGATTAGCCATGTTTCTTAAGAGATAGAACTACACCTGTCTCTTTCTTTTCTATTTTTTGTATTTTTGTATAATAAATAGTATTTGTATTATAATAAAATAACATTTTTTTAACCATTATAAAAGAAGGGAAGTCTTTGTAAGTAAGAAAAGTCATAGTTCCATTTTAACTGAGAAATAAAATCAACTTCTGTTTTGGGGCTTGTGTTTTGCTTTATTTTTCAAGGACTTAATTCATCTACAACAACATCCTCTTAGTTTGTCTCAGACCCAGAACCAACCTTAAAAGTCTGCAGAGTAGTTAACAGCACTTTGAAGTGGAATTTAACAAATACCCAGAAAGGCCTCCTACATAGATATTCCTCTTAATTATGGACTGAATTGCTATTCTACTTTTTGTCACACAACCAAATCCTGCTACTTTTATAAAGTGCAAACCCTCTGCTATGGGAATGTAATATTAAATCAGAGTTTGCATTATTTAGAGTCAATTTGCTTAAGAAAAATAGCCTACTGAGAGAACAGGGTTTTTGTTTGTTGTTTGTTTGTTTTAATGTGTGTCAGGAAAATATGGTATGAAGAATAGAAAGAGGAGCGTAATTCTAGAGTATGAAACACTTTAGAAGAAGGTGTGAGATGGTGCACCACCACAAGCAGAGAGAATGGTTAGCCTACTGAAACAATAATATGGGTGCCCAGATACCAAGAACCAAAAAAGAAAGAATGCTGATGGAAGCTAGCAAGAAGTATAGTGAAAGACCACGTGAGAAGACACCAAGGATGGCTGTCTTCTTCTTGGCCATTTTTCCCACAGGCTACTCTTTTCTAACTTTAAGTTACTAAAAGTTCTGGGGTTTTATCACTTGAAATCATGGTATAACATACTATCAATACTCTCAAGATTTTCAGGACTTTGAAGCCAAAGCAGCCCTAGAGAACACTTAATAGTAAAATCTTTTATTGCACAGATGAGAATATTGACATTCAAGGAAATATTTCTAAATGCAAAACAGATCACAACATTCCAATGTCTAACTTCTTTCGATAGTAGGATGTCTGCTTTCAGCTATACCAAAGTAGCTTACATCATACAAACACAACAACAACAATAACAACTATAAACATTGGGGGAAAAACATTGCCTGAAGGCATTAGAGGATGATTAAGGCAGAACCTGAGAGATAAGGTCAAGAAAGAAAGAAAGAAAATGTATTTCATTTGAGGTAACACCTATTCATAAATAGTATAAAGTCAAGAGACTGAGCAAGAAAGCAGTAGCTCAGGACTTTCAGCAGTGTCATGGAACTGAGAGATGAAAATTGGAGTTTCAGACCCCTAAGGAAAAAAAGACTCAGTCTTTCAGTTGAGTTTTCTGAAGGACTATATGCTAGAAAAAAGGAGAATCTGAAAAGAGTAAGCTCTCAGAATGACTGAAATGCAACCTTGAATCATCTCAGTTTCTACTTGCACCAAGGTGATGTATCTTGACTTAAATTTCTCCCAGAAGAAAAGACAATCCTCTCTGAGATAATATGTCATCATTCGGAGCCTTTAAAAATATTTCATACATAATGTCTAATACCCAATCTAAAATTACCAGGCATACAAACGCACAAGATCAAATGACTGAAAACCAGAAGAAAAGACAGCAGATGGTTTGTTGACACCATAGTGGCTTCATATGGACTAAAAAATAAATAACTGTTATTAATATGTTAAATAAAATAGATGGCAAAGTGTAGAATTTCACCAGAGAAATGAAGTCAATGAAAAAGAACAAAATGGAAATTTTAGAACAGAAAGTTATATATCTGAAATTTAAAACTCAAAGGATAGGCTTAACACTAGAATTGGCACAGAAGAAGAAGATTAATGAATCAGAAAGTAGATCAAAAGAAAATATCTGACAAAAGCATGGAGAGAAAAAAATGGAAACTGTAGAAAAGAACATAAAGACATGGTATAATAAAGTAACATAAAGGTGATTAGAATCATGAAAAGAATTGAGACAGAGTTTGAAATAGAAATATTTGAATATATACAGGCCAATTATTTTCAAAACCTGATTTAAAAAACATCAAGCTATAAAACCACGAAGCTCTACCAAACCCAAATGGGATAAACATGTCACATACCAGTAATATGTCAGATTTAGATGAATTGAATAACCTAATTTGAAAGACAAATTACTGCTACATTAATAACAAATTAGACTTTTAAGCATTTCTACAAATAAAGAAGAAAAAAACATGACGATGATAGCATCATTTCACCAGAAAGATATAAACATTCTTAATGTTTATAGATAAAATAATGTAATTTAAAAAAATTTATTTCTTTTTTGACTCAGAGTTTCACTCAGGCTAGAGTGCAGTGGCACAATCATGGCTCACCATAGCCTCAATCTCCTGGTCTCAGGCAATCCACCTCAGCACCTCAAGTAGCTGGGACTACAGTCATGTGCCATCATGTTTGAGTTAATTTTTCTTTTTTTTGTAGAGTTGAGTTCTCTCTGTGTTTTCCAGGCTGTTCTCAAACTCCTAGCCTAAAGTAATTCTCCCTCCTCAGCCTGCAAAACTACTGGATTATACGCATGAGCCACCACTCCCAGACTACATAGTTTTAAATTATATAATAAATCAGTAAATCTACAATAAAACTAAAGTTTGTTTCTTTTTTCAAATTGTCTAGTTGTAGAGTATAAGTAAGGATTTACTACATAAATAAGTTGTATGAGGTGAAGTTTGGGCTTCTAGTTGGCTCTCTCTGTCCCTGATAGTGGACCTAGTACTCAGTGTGTGGCCATGTGCCTCCCCATACCTCCTCCTTCATTCCCTCCCCTAGCAATGTCCAGCAGCATCTTCCAGTCTCACCCTTGTGTTCATGTGACTAGTGATCAGGTCCCACTTATGAACCAGAACAGTCTCCCTCAGTAGCCAATGAAATAAGTAAAAAATAAATCAGTAAGAATATACAAGATTTGACTAGTATATTTCACAAATGTTTTAATTGACATTTAAAATGTACTGCATTTAAAATAAGCAAAGCACATGTGACTTATAAGTATAAATTGAACATTTACCAAAATTGTATCATATGATAAGCAATAAAACAAGTCTTAAATTTTAAGAACCAAAATCATATGTTCTGTGTTCTGACCACTGAAATTAAGCTAGAGTTCAAATATTAAAAAAATATATATATATAATACCCAAATTATTTGAAATTAAACAATATATTCTAAAATAATCTATGAATATTTTTAAAAATTACAATGAAAGTTAGAAACTATTGCAATCAATTGATTTAGAAAATACATCAAAACTTAAAGAATGTAGCCAAAACCATTTAGTGAGAAACTGACAGCCTTACCTGCATATATTGGAAAAGAAGAAGGCTATGAGTATTAATCATCTAAGCTTCCAACTCAAAAAGTTAGTAACAAAATAGAAATTCAAATTCAAAGAAAGAAAGAAAGGACACACATTCATAAAATAGAAAATAAACACATAACAGAGAAAATCAACAAAACTAGTAATTTGTTCTTGGGAAAGACTAACATAATTAAAAGTCTCTAACAAGTCTTATTAAGAAAAAATAAATAAAAATAGTCCAAATGATCCATATCAAGTATAAAAAAATTAAAATAAATTCTACAAATGTCAAAAAGATGAGAATCAACTTTATTTCAATGAATGTGACAATTTGAATAAAATGGATTTTTAAATTTCTTGATAAATTACAATTTAAAAATAACATTAGGAAAATAAAAATCTGAAGAATTCTGACTCTTTTAAATAAAGAATCAAGAACTAAAAATACTTATTGAGTACAAATTCAGGCCAAGATGGCTTCACCAATGACTTTCCCAAATATGTAAGAAAGAAATTAGAGTAATCATACACAAATTCTTCCAAGAAAAAGAAATAAAAAGGAATGATTAATGTATTATATGTGGCTATTATAATCTTGATATCACAAGGATATTATAAGAAAAAAATATAGTATAACTTCTCAGTAACATGGTCTCAAAAATCATACATATACATGCACATATTTAGATGTGTATATATCTATTTCCAGAAACATTATGTGGGTCTAATATTTGAAAGCCTATCACTGCAATTTGCTTCAATTAATAGAATAAAAGAAAAAACATACAAAAATTTTAATAGATGTAGGAAAAATCTGATAAATTCAACACGTGTTTATGATTTAAAAAGCTATTTGCTCAGTCTGTAATCCCTGCTTTGGGAGGCTGAGGTGAGTGGATTGCCTGGGCCTGAGGGTTCGAGGCCCACCTGGGCAACTTGGCGAGACCTCATCTCTACAATAAATCAAAAATCAGCTGGGCGTGGTAGCACGCGCCTGTAGTTCCAGCTACTTGGAAGGTTGAGGCGGAAGGATCATGGAGCCCAGCAGGTTGAGGTTGCAGTGGTCGGGAGCGGCCACGGCACTCCAGTCTGGGCGACCGAGTGAGACTCCAACTCAAAAAAAAAAAAAAGAAAGAAATATTCCTTTGTAAATTACCTATAGTTATACTTTAACAAGGAAATATAGCCACTTTGGCAAAGTCTGAAGAAAGAAAAATTGAAAACATTAGAGATATGTAGTTAGGTTGTAGCTTAAATGGAGAATTCAAAACAGGTAAACATTGGTAAGAGAAAACAGTTTCCTTTGTTTTTATCAGAGGTCTGATATACTTTTACAACAATTGATATGCTAGAGGGTGAAGCCCAGGTTATTTTGCCATTCATTCTTTGTTGGATAGTAATCCTTGTGCCTGCAAGGAGATTTTAAAGTTCCTTAGCAGTGCTGTTAGCGAAATTAATTTACCTGGCCTTCAGACAATTCAGAAGGGGGTGGGGTAGGTGTGGTTCCTGGAGTTTGCTTCTTATCTCACCCTAGAGAGATTGAATCAAGAACTTGAAGAGTATCTATGCTTGCCTGCCCCTTTGTGATGATGTGGAAGCAGACCACCACCCAATCACCCTAATGATCTTCCCCCATCAAGGGGAATGGTTAAAAGGGCTCAACCACAAGCAACCAGGGATCATTGCCTTGCTAGAGTCTGGCGTGGCCATGTGCTATTTGAGCCACGGCTGTCGCCATGCTTCCTGGCTTTGGTCCCCCCCACCGACCCTGGGGAGGTGAATCTTCTCTTTTCCTTCTCTTTCTCTCTCTAATTCATTTCTAAATAAATTTTTGTTTCTTTAAAAAAAAAAAAAAAAGCTATTCGCCAAACAATAGAAGAAAATGTTTTTTTAATATAGTGAAAGATTTTTTTTTTAAAAAGCCTAAAACAAACATCACATTTAACAGTGAAATATTGAAACCTGAGATCTACAATCAAACCAAGATGCTTTTCATCTCATTCTTCCTTGCTTTCTTACTTTCTAGCCATTCTTCAATGTTCAGCACAGAATCACCACTTCCCAGAAGTCTTCCAGAACTTTTCAAGGTCAAGACTCACATCTATCCTGTGTGTTTCTTCAGATCTATGCTATCCCTTACCTCATTTTCTTATCATTACCTGTTTTTCTCTTTTTTACTAAGCTAAAGGCTGATTTAAGGCAAAATATCTGCTTGTTCACCTTCATGTATTTCTTTTTTTCTTTTTTTGGAGTTGCAGTCTCACTCTGTCGCTAAGACTGGAGTGCAGTGGCCGCTCCTGGCCACCGCAGGCTCGACCTGCTGGGGCTCTGGTGATCCTTCCGCCTCAGCCTCCCAAGTAGCTGGAACTACAGGCGCATGCTACCACACCCGGCTAATTTTTTGACTTATTGTAGAGATGAGGTCTCACCAAGTTGCCCAGGTGGGTCTTGAACTCGCAGGCTCAGGCAATCTACTCATCTCAGCCTCCCAAGGTGCAGGATTACAGGCTGAGCCACCAAGCTCATGTCTTTCAATACCTGACACACAGTAGATATTCAAAAATTGTTTAATGAATGTTAAGCTCCTCAGGGAAGTGAATTGTCCAAAATCTTCTAAATAATCATTGACAATCTGGACTAGAACTTGGTCTCTTCACTCCTTCCTAGTCTAGTTAGATACCAGCCTAAGAGGACAATCTCTCATCCCTCTTTCTTTTGTTGTTCCAGGTTATTACTTCCACATATCGGTCAAAGGCACAACCAGAGTTCTTAGTTTTTATTCCAACAAGCATATTGACGTATCAGTGACTTTATGGCACATTTTTTACTATAATATCTACTTCTGTGGCAAGATAAAGGTAAGTAAAAGTTATTTAGCCATAGAACTCACTGAGGAAAAAATCAAATTGGAGCTGTTTTGATGTATATTATATGCATCTCCTCTCAATTCCACACTTAGTGACATCATGTTGGTAGTCTGAAAATAATCATGGTGGGGGTATTTACACCATAGTAAATGCTAGAAGTTGGGAATTTTGTTTTTCTTTTCCTCCCTCCCTCCCTTCCTTTCTTCCTTTCATTTTTGGAGTGCTGGCTGTTAATAATTTGGCACACACACTGGCAATGGCTGATACACTACTCATATACAATACCAGGTTTACCCAGACTTGCTGCCTCCTATCATAGCTCATTTCATTTCCTCTGTTTATTAACCACCATAGCCACCATAATAACAATCAAAGCAATAACAGAGTGACTATAAATAAGTCAACAATTTGGAGGCAAGTCTCCTATTCCCAGTCTGCCAAGTTCACATGCCCCTGATACAGGTAGAGCTTATCAAAGGGTCATTAAAATGCTTTTTTAAATTAGCATTGAAATTCTGGGACCTGAATTTCATTGGAAGTATTCTAAAACAAAAGTGCTGCTTGAATCACTTAGGAAATAGTAAATGATCACGATGTGTATTCAGGGAAACATCAACTGAAAGAGAAATTTCTTTTCCTTCATAAATAAAAAAATTAAAAACCAAGAAAATTAGCAAAGTCTTAAATAGAAGGGACATGCATATTACAGACCACCTTATTTCTTAGTTTAGGGTGTAGAGGAGATGGAAATTGATCTATCAACATCTCCATGATTGCAGGCAATACCACGAAATAAAATTCTGAGTATTCACCAATCATATTTTAGTGCTCAACACTTCATGCAAGCGGCTGTTAATGATGCCAAATATAGTTTTCACAGCATGCAAAATGAACTAATGACCAAGCCTATATTTCAGATTTCAGAGCGATTCTTTTCTTTGGTGCAATTAATCCTAAATTCTGCAGAGATCACAGCCTGCTGATCCACACTGAAGTCAGAGGGAAAGATGGTTTATGATGTCAAAGGTCTTTCTGGCATACTCTTCCTGTCGCCAAAATGAAAACAATCAAGACGTGTGTTTGTGTGTGTGTGTGTGTGTGTGTGTGTGTGTGTGTGTGTGTATGTGTGTATAAATAGAGTATGCAAGCAACCTCCATCTCTTGAGGTTTTTACCACATTACCTGTGTGTGATTATGAAAAAGAACTTCCTTGGTTACCCTACAGGCTGGGTTTAGGAGTCAGCAGCAGTGCTTTAGTGAACTGGCTCCAATCACTGAGGCAGTACATAGAGGCCTCTCAACATCACTGTGGTGGACAGACATTATAAACTAGACAAATATGGTTGGGTATCTATTATTTTGTGGTGACTTTCAGGAAACAGCAAGACTTGCACTTAAATTAGATATTTCTCCAAACTTTAGAACTGAAGCATCTTTATATATGATTTTTAAAAAGCAATATTTAATAATGGGTAGTTAGAAAGCATTACCGTATTCCTCAATGGGCAGGTATTATATAATATAATTTTATACCAGAAAACTCCATTTAGTTTGATCTCCTAATAACTATCTAAAAATTAATCTGTAGATTTTAGTAGGACCAATATGTCATCTACTTTTGCTATGCATAAAAACCGAAAAGAAGCTTTAGATATATCACAATATTTCAAGAATGCTTTTGGTATGTTTTTATACCTATCTATATCTAAAAGCAGCTCATTTTTAAGTAGCTGGTAATTGAGTCCTTACTGCTCACCAAAAACTGTAAAATTCATTTTTACTTGTATTGTCTTAGAATATCCTTACAACAACTCTGTAGGATATAGGAAAAACAGGCAAAGCAATTTTTCCAAGGTCATAAAGATAGTGAGCAGCAGAGCCTGGATTTGAACCCAGGCATTCTGTCACCAGAGTCTGGGATTATAGCCATGGTAACATAAGGCTTCCTAGGAGCCAGATGGGCCCTGAGCAAGTCTGAAGAAACATTTGGAGTTATTCAAAACAAACCAGGTTGCATCAAGAGTCACATCACAATTTTTGGCAACAAAGAAATGCCAGTCAACTCCAAGTGTTTTGGATTTTGGTACTATTGAATGAAAGATACCATACATGCATTAATAATGATTATTTATATCTACAAAATCATTATATTCCTTTAGAATTAAAATATTTGGGCCTAAAGTATTTTTTCATATTTATTTAGAACATATGCATTCATCATATATTTTTAAAAATTTTAACCACAAAGGTAGTTCCAAATGGTGCTAGTAATTCAAAATATTTCCATTTGAGAGAGTACTGCTAACAGTGCAAGTATAAAAATTCTTTTAATCTACCCTAAGCAAAATAAAAGAAAAAATAGCAGCTCAAGTGGAATTTCTTTTTGTGTGTGTTGACTTTCAATGCCACCTCAACAAAGTTGTCCAAATATTTGACGATTGCAATATTCTTATTAGGCTAGTTTTAATAAAGACCCATTTAAAAACTCAAGTGAAAAAAATAACTAAAGCACATATTTAATGACCCACATAGTTCTTCTCATTCTAATAGGGGCCATAAGGCAACTAATGTATAGGTTTATGCATTTGGTTTTTTATATGTATCTTATATAAAATATATATCCACCTCGTAAAATCTCAATTTCAAATCACATTAAATATTTTTTATTCTCTACCCCATGACATTTAGTACTGCTTAGAGCACATTTCCCTATCCCATAGTCTATTTATGGACACGTAAACTTAATGTTTTTCTTCTACTAAATTATAAGCTCCCTGAGAGTAAGAACTACCTTACTCATTTTCCTAATCTCTGAAGTAAGTAGAAGAAAACCTTGAACCATGAAAACATTCAATGTAATCCAGACAGTCCTGTGAACTGATATGCTGAACCAAGTTAGCACAAAATCATCATGTCATCTGAAATATTTTGATATTACTAATTAAATACCTTTCTGCTATGTGTCAAATTTTAAAAGCTGCCTCTCTAAAATTTATTTGAAACAATTTCATTATTATATTGTCATTATTATAAAATTCACAAACACATGCACATTTTCAAAACAAAGAATCTTATATTAAAGGTAGTTAATATCTTCTGGATTTAATATTTCAATATTAAATTGAAAAAGAATGACAACTTCTTCCTTCTTTATTTGCTTGGAAAGCATAACCAAACAATATAATAAATATTTGGACAAAAATGAAAAAAAATAGACTAAAATTTACTGGGCCTACTATGCAATTTTCCATGAGAACATACTTTTAGACAATGTAGCCAAACTGTTCTAGTATAGTCTATCTTCTGGACTATATTCTCACTGGGGGATATCAAAACTGTTAGTAGAAAATACATAATCAATTGATGTCTTTCTGTTTCCTTGGACACTTCAATTTCCCATGAAATATGCTGGAACTAAGTAAATCTAAAGTGTCAATTTCAGAATATGCTTGGCAGTAAGAACCACCCATCTAAGAAATGATTAAAAACATCTTTATTATTTAATTATTTCTGAAAAGAACTAGAATAGAAATGGGTACTAAAGTAAGATCAAAACCCACAACACCAGAAGTATACTATATATAGTAAGAAAATGTGTAAATTAAAATGGCAAACAATGTCATCTCCAGTGAGCTGCTAAACATTATAACCTGCTCTATCAATCATGTCATCGGTACTAATGGCTTCTTTGGATCAGGAATCTAGGAAACAGCTTGTAAAGGATATAAAATGTACACATATTTATAGAGATGAATTCTGTGTACTTTTTATAACTACCTTGCAATATTGCAGGTGTAAGATTGTGAAATATCCAATTTAAACAAAATTGGTTCATGGCTATTAACATTTAGGTTCCTTGTAAGTATTTTGGCACTCCTCTTCCAAGTGCAGCTAATACCTAACTCTCTGTTTCTGTTTTTTTCAGAGGAATAAAATGGTCAGTCAGGCAAAGGTAAGCTGACAGAGCTCAGTGTGATGAGGATTTTTTTTTAAACTATAACTTACACAAGATCCCCCAAGGAATGAAAGTAGAGATGAATGTACCAGAGTTGACGTGAGACTGAAAACAGTATTTTATGTAATTCTGTCAGCAAACCATGTGCCTGCCATCATAATTTATGGTCTTAGCTATTTTGCCCTTAGCAAAAATAACTCTATGCAATGTCAGCAATTATTTGGGCTTTGAGCAGTGTTTTGAGTAAAAGTGTTTTTAATTAAAATGAACTAAAAGCAGAGTTTTTGAAGTACCGGCCCCCAAATGAATGACAAATACTACAACTCTAACAATAATTGACAATATTGAATACTTTCAATTTTGACGTGACTCTAAGCTACTTTGTAAAGGGAATGATCTGAATAAAATTAATGTCTTCAGGAATTCACTAAACTATGAAAAATGGTCTAAATAAATGATTTTGTTATCATTAATATATACCTAACTGAACATAGTGGGAAATGTTACTAATTTATACCATGACTCTTGAAAAGAACAAATAATACCAAAAAGGAAATACCATTAGTCAGGTCATTAAGTATGTTTCATGATCTAAAATTCTGAGCCTATTAATTCTTCCAGGTTTCAATCATATAACTAAACTGCAGTAGGAAATAATGCTCAGAGACACTGCTGGTTCCTCATCAAAATGACATTATATACCAAGAAAGTTCTGAAACAGGTACATTGATGAAATGATGAATATCCACATTGGAACAAATTGGTCATATTTTCAAAGAAGTATTTTTTTTCAACTGTTACTGCTTTCATAAAAATGAACTCGACACTAGGCATGGGTCCCTTAAAATCTCTCTTTGTCTCAAATCCTCAGAAATGTACCACTCCACAAATACCATACCATTAGCTGATCTACAGTAAATTTAAAGTCAAATTGCCATACAGTCTAGCATCAGTCAGGTTACTACATCTAGTAACTTCCAAAAATTAAATATATATTCTCTCAAATGTTGAAACTCAGGCAGCAGTCATCTTCAAAAAATTGGTCAGATTAGAAATTTAGAATTCTTTAGTGGGAATTCAAAAACTGCATAGGACTTAAAATAATAAAATGTGCACAAAACTGAGACAGAAAAAAATGACATATAACAATGTTGAGAGTTTAGCATTTTCCATATTAAGGGGGGAAATTATATCTGAGTCACAGTGGGAAAAAAGTCATACAAGAGTTCTCTAGCCACATATATCAGTTTACAAACATCTGATTTCGAGAGAAAATCTTTTCCAAGAAGAATGTCCCTTTAAATGAGAATCCTTTATTGGGACGAAAGAACTAACTAGGAGGTAAGAGATCACACTCCCTTTGGCCAAATAGATAAGTGCTTAGAAATAGGATAAGAGATGCTTTAGCCAGGATTCCAATTAGCGGGATGCTATGATGTACTGCTGGATTTTGGTTTGTTTTCTTCCTTGCTAAATGAAAGCAACTTGCACATTCTCCACTATTTCAGTGTCGCTTTGGGACTCAAGGCACATGGAAAAATCCAGTTAAGATAATAATGGTATTCCTCATAATTAATGGCTGATATTAAAAACTGAATCTAATTTTTTTTCTCCACCACTTCTTTCATGCAAAAACTTGGTTTCAGACCACCCCTCAGACTCCTTCGGTATACAAACTGTACTAATTCTGGAAGATACTATGGTATAACAAAGGGGGCAAATTAAGTTTTGGGAGAAGAAAGGTCCAAGTGTGATATCTGTCTTTTGGGGCTTTTTAAAAGCTAGATTATGCTCATTTACAGTCTTGAACATATTCCTGGCTACTTAGCATATACTGTCTGTTTAATTGACTTCTTCAGTAAACTTTGAGGTCCTCGAGAGCAGAGACTGTGTCTTTTTCTTCTCTGTAATCTTGGATAGCCCAGTCTCTGGCAATGGTTAGATATGTGTTGTAAGATGAAAAGTAAATAAATAAGCATGAAGAACATGGGTAAACTCCTCAACTTCTCTAAGTAATTACCCCATTAGCAAGATAGGGATAAAACACTCATTTGTGTTTTTGTTTTGTTTTGTTTTAAGGATCAGGAGAAAATATTTACAAACAGATATGGCATGTGGTCAATAAATACTTTTTCTTTCCTCCTACTTTGAAAAAAGAAAAACTCAGTAAAGATGGCAGAGTCCGCCTGTTCATTTATAACTACGGCATAGAAGATGGATGTGCTAATCTTTCTAAAGAAAGGGGATTGTTTTATACTACAGTGGTTTAACAAGGGTTTTAGAGGCTGGCACACTTAGGTTGGAATCACAGATCGCTTCCATTCTAGCTATAGGAAACTTGAGTAGGTAAGTTAACCTCTCTAAACCTCAGTACCCAATCTGGAAAAGAGGAATAATACCCACTTTCTAAACTGTTTGTATTAAACTAAATGATAAAATGCATGAATAGAGCATTATACAGACTTAACATTTTAAGTGCCCGATAGATGGTGGCTAAATCTAGCTAACTACCTATCGTCAAACAGCACAATTGTACAAAGGTGGGTTTCATATATGGAGATATAACCCAGAAATATTTTTTAAAAGGAAAAGTAAATAGTACCACACGGCAGGCTTAAACCCATCATTTAAATAATGGAAAGTGGGTTTAAATAGTAGCATACCTCAGTTAGATATGAGAAAGATACAGACTTTTCTGTTTCATGAATTTGCTTTCCTCTTTGGAGGGAGAAGTCAAGGGAGGAGGCAGGAGAGAGCCACCATGCCTCTCACTTAAATGTTTGAAATCACTTCCTTTCCCTGTCTTCTTCTCTTACAAAGAGCATCTGCTGGATAATGGACAAACCTCATCTTAGTCTTCTACCCTTATTCCAAACCAAGAAATGAACGTTTCTAAAGCACTGCAGTCTTTTCTGAGTCATCCTGTTGCATTCTATGTCCAGTCTCTCAGAGACAGGTCACTTCCCTTTGCTGTGGATGCTCCCTCATCCCACCCAATCCTCCCCTGGATTTTATCCTCAGAGCAGCTGCCTCTCGGGTTCTCACATCGCCAGCCACCTGCACTTGCATCTGCTCCTCTGCCCAAGCTCTGCTAGCTGTCATCTTTCCTGGCTACCCACCAACTCACCCACAACTCCTAGATAGTAAATAGATCTGTACCATAAAGTAAGATAATGCATCTAAAATTAAAAAGCTGACAAAAAACAGTTATCAATCATAAACACATCAGCACATTTTATTGATAGCATTTTACAGTTAACGGAGTGCAGGATGGCATTTGGCCTTTTGCTTACAGCCAATACACTAACAAATAATAAGTTATTGTTCATTGAGTACCTCCTCTAGGTCTTAAGCCATGTCATTTTAACCCTCACTGCAAATCTACCAAATAGGTATGGTTTTCATCATTTTCAGATAAGGGAATTAGAGCTCAGAGTGGTTGAGTGATGTCCTCAAGTTTGAGCAACTAGTAACCAACAGAGCTGGGGTTACAATCCAAGTCCTGATTCTTAGTTCAATGTTCTTTCTCTTTAATTGGAAAATAAGCCATCACAGATCACTTACTGAACTCTAACAGAAATTCTCACAAGTTAAAAGACATCACAGATTATTGTTTAAATTGAAGCCCCATTCCATGACTAAATATTGTATGACTTCAGTTACTCTTTGAACATTATTATATCTCATTATCATAAGACATACAACAAGTACCATCACAATTTTTCCAAATTCAACTACTCATGAAAAACAGACAAAGGACAGGGGAGCACAGCTTGGGGCCACTCTCTGCATGTCTGTTTCCATGATTGACAACCTGGCTGGGTCATCAGATTCCTTCTTATGCAGTGAAGTAAGGCAAACAGAACTGCTCTCCAAAACCAATGAAGAAAGTACTTCATGCTCCTTGAATGATGCAACAGTTTTGAGGCTGGTCCTGTTTCAAAGCCTGCCTTTATTGTATTGATTTCTCAGCAACATTCAAGTCAACCACTCCTTCTCATGAGATCTTCTCTTTGACAACTTCACTCTTGCTTTATCCCTCACGTTGCTGATTTCCTACACATCTTTTTCTCTTCTTATTCCATATCTTTTCTTTAAAATTAGAATTCCCCAAAGTTTGATCTCAGCTCATCTTCTTAATCTATATCCTCAGAGATTTATATATCACATCTATGCTCAAAACTCTGAAATATCTGTCTCTGACTTGAATTTTTATGTATGAAATCTTCTACGTAGATGTCTATCAGGCATCTGAAAAGTAACATTTCCAAAGTGGAACTATTGATATACTCCCAACGTCATGTCTCTGCTAGACTGTCTCAATAGTCTCCTAAATGTTCTCTTCCCCATCTGTTCTACTCATATCAAATCAGATAATTAAAAAAAAAAAAGAGGTTGGATTAATTCACAATCCTGCTGAAAATTCCTTACTAGGTTCTTATTGCACTTAGAACAGAAGTTGGACACATTTTAGAGGTCTCAAGGTCTGATATAATCTAGTTCCTGCCTCTGTGTCTATTTTCATCTCATCCCATTCTTCCCTTTCCTCATTTTGCTCTAGTCATGCTGACTAGAAATCAGAAACACATAGCTTCTTCCTGCCTTATAGTTTCTGTCCTGGTTCATCTTTTAGCCTGGAACATTCTTTCAAGTGTGTCATTGTCATCCCTTTGCTCTCAGTTTAAACATTCTCTCTCCAGAGTAGAGACCTTCTCAGTCACTCTGTGGAAATAAGTCAGCCTCCTTAATTTTTATCAGGACACTCCATTTCTTTCTTATAGTTATCACAATCAGCAATTAATTAGATCATTGATTTTTGGTTTGCATTTTAATGGCCCATTTTCTTCCACCAGAATACAATCTCACAAATGCCACATCTGCCATGTTCACTGTCTTAACCTCAGCACCAACAACAGAGCCTAGAGTGAATCGAGTTCATTTAAAGGATGAATGATAGAAGTACCAATGGACATTACTGGGAATAAGTGCCAATGTTGACCCAGGAAGAACAATATGCTGACAAGGATTCTCCCACATGTAGAGATGTCCAGCTTGACAGAAGATATTCTCCTGAAAAGTTTCACCAAGGTTTCTAAAAGTGACTGCCACCCACATTCTTTTGTGTTAGCCACAGGTCTGTTTTCAGTGTTTATAGATACAGCCAAACTCTCCCACAGTCATATGTAAAGAGGAGGGATATAACACAGCACAGAAACATCAGCTAAGAATATCACTGAGAGAGAACCAGCTCCCATTCAGAAGCATAATATTGAAATAAAGTGAACAATTTTTAACTACATGTATATAAAAACGTTGGCCAAACTGGACAGAAAGTGCTAGAGTTGACTTATTTTCAGGGTTGTTTTGCATGTAGACTGCTTCTTTCAGCAATTATAGGAAGGATGGAAGAACTCTGAAGGTCAAGTCAGAGGGTCTGGTCAAGGTTCCTGTTACTTGCCAACTGGCAGTCACTGAATGTCTCCGAGCCTTAAAGATTTCATCTCCAAAATGTCTTCCCTGTTCCACATACAGGGTCATTATCAAGTTTAAGTTTTTTTAAAAGTGTACTTGAAAACTATAAAATGCCCACAATGGTAAGGCCATTTTCTTTCTCCAAAACACTGATAAATGAAAAATGAAGCTTGTTTTCTTGATCAGCTGAATGCAGATATACATTTTATAAGGTTGTAGGATTCTTTGCTATTCCAGAATAGAATCAAATTCCTATTTTGGATGTTGAAAGCAAATCATGCCAATATCTACTATGATGGAAGGGCATGAAGTACAACTTTTACTGACCGGGACACCAACAGACACTAACTTAAATGAGAGAACCAACAGTCAAAGTTTGGGTCATAATCAAACCATTTGTTCATTGTTTCTACTAAGCTAGGAAAGTCTCTGGGATAAAGACCATCCTTATCTTGATTTTTATACAATTCAAGTATTATTTTAAAAGATACCAGCACATCATAGTTATTCAATTCATTATTATTGAACTACTCAAGAAAATGAAGACTCAATAGGTCATCCATTGTTATCTTGTCAAAAAAATAGCTTTTTAAAGCTTTTTTCCTCATATTTCTGTTATGTTTATGAGTTAAATCACCAGCAAATAAATTAATACACTGATTACATCCTACAAATAAAAATATGAAAAGTAATATACAGATATCATACAGTATTTTTATTATATAATATTTTGACAAATTAATGTGTTCAAACAAAGTTCTGCTTTGCATCTGTGAAATACAAATGTAGAACAAATTATTTAAAACCTGGCAAGAATTCCCCAAAATGTTCCACATAAGGACACTTTTGCAGGGGATGGGAATGACTTTGGCATTTTTTAATATGGATGTGTATTGTTGGTATCTGCTTGTAATGACAAGACCACCACACACATCTGAAAGCCCCTTCTATCCACAAATTACTGCCACCAGTGTGTGTTATCTCCCTACATACAAGTGGAGTCCTGACAAGATTCCTTGGAAAATTAATGTAGTGTCAAGTCTTGGTTATCAAACAACTTTGGAAACATGATGCAGATAAGGAAAAACCAGCACTTTTGACGGATGTCATGTTAACTAACAATTTCATGCTTTTCCCCTTTGTTCAAAAATTTGCTTATGAATATACAGATTTACATTTCAACTCTTTTTTTTCCTCCCTACAGGGGGACGGGCTGCAAATGAGCAGAGAAAGATCACTGAGTGTAGATAAATTATCAAATTTTTTAAAAAAGTAATCCATTATTGGCTTAATTAGGTCCTTTTTGATGATCCAAGGCTACAAATATCCACATGCATGGCCACAATGGACATGAGGTAGGATCATAGAAAGGAAACTGGGCTGTGAGTTCCAGAACAAGATTGTAGCAACTTCCTACATAACCTTCAACTTAAATTAATAGACATTTGTTGAGCACTTCCTGTGTGCCAAATTCTGTGTTAGAAAAAAGTAGGCATAAAGTGACTTTGTAGCTTGGATAGATACTTTTTATCACAAGAACAAGAGTATAAACATAATTAGGTTCAAGTACAATCAGAAGTTAATCAATCCAAAGTAATTGATTAAGCATTTGTCGTGCCATTGTGGTGCCAAGTTAATCAATCCAAAGTAATTGATTAAGCATTTGTGGTGCCAAAATAGGATTGAGTTTCATATTTTTCATTTCACCCTAATAAGATATATGTTTATTATAGTCTTTTATACCACTTCGAACTTTAATTCCTAAAATACAAACATCAATTTCTTTTGGGAAAAAAAAAGTTCACTTTTAGTAACAGCTGCAATTTACACAGTACCCACTATGTATCAGGGCTTATTTGTGCTTTGCATATAAGGAGATGAAGGTTTTGAGGGGCCAGGTAAGTCCCCTAAAATGTCACAGTTAGTGAGTATCAGAGTGAAGATTGGTTTTGTATAACTCTCAAGGACTATGTAATTTTGCTTAGGATCTTTTAAAAGTCTGCAAACCGCCGGGCTCGGTGTCTCAGCCTGTAACCCCTCCTTTGGGAGGCTGAGGTGAGTGGATTGCCTGAGCCCGCGGGTTCGAGACCCGCCTGGGCAGCAAGACCTCATCTCTACAATAAATCAAAAAATCAGCCAGGCGTGGTAGCACATGCCTATAATTCTGGCTGCTTGGAAGGCTGAGGCGGAAGGATCACCGGAGTCCAGCAGTTCGAGGCTGCGGTGGCCGGGAGTGGCCACTGCACTCCAGTCTGGGCGACAGAGTGAGACTCCAACTCAAAAAACAAAAATAAAAAATAAAAGTCTACAAAAACCAATACACATGCTTTCCAGCTGAAGAAATCTGAGATTGGTTTGTATATGTAAAAAAAAATTAAAAGTACCATCTGCTTTGTCTGAAGGCTTATTTGGACTTGTCAATTTAGTATTATCAATTCCCAGTCTTTGCTTGAAGAAATGACTGAGAAAAAAGAATAAAGCTTGATCTTCCTGTGGCATCTCCTACCAGGAACTCATATTCTCTCATCTCACTTACTTTGGAGAATGTTTCTGTTTATAAGACTCATGAGAACACATCCCAAACGCTTTCCTCCACAGTGCCCTAAAGCTCTGTGTATACCTGGTTTTTCTAACAGTCAGTGGGCCCCTAAACACTGAAAATACTTTGCATAAAAATGCTCTGTGGTTAGTGTCTTCCTTCCCCATTGGGATCCCTAAGCTTTGTGCTCTGTATTTTACCCTGATTTTTCCCATTTCCCTCCTAAAGAGCAGCATCCTTTTCCCAGGCATTTTTGCTATAGTTTTATCCTAACTTATCTCTTTCTCACAGACTGAGATTGTGGTTTCATTTTTTTTCTCTAGACTTTGAACCATATTTTTGTCTATTTCACTTGACAAACTTCAGAGAGATCAGTTTTTTTATTTTTGTGGCAGAAGCAGAAAGAATGATTTAAGGGAAAACACACACACACACACACACACACACACACACACACACACACACACACACACACACATATACACCACTCCACAGAAAATAGAATATTCTAACAAAGCAATGAAGTTAAATCTCACTGTATATCACACACTAGAAAGAGACGGTGAGTGATTATTTTGTTTTTACATACTGGGGAGTATTCCCTCGCATTAAAGGGGAAGATAATTCTTTCTTAAAAGTACTACTCAGTATGAAAATTGAGGTGAAAAGCAAGACTGCACATGAAAAAGAATATACTGGAATATTTAAAATCTAGGCAGTGATTCTGTTCAATCTTAGGTTAGGTAATGGTAGTCTGCAAAAACTGGAACTCTAGCAAGAAATGTAGTCATAATAGCAGCCTTCAACAAAGCTCCCAATGATCTCCATGTCCAGCTCTCATATTCTATATCATCCCCTATTGTACCAGGACTGATACAATAAAATTGATGGTTTGTCACTTCTAAGATTAGGCCTCTCTCACTGATCACTTGTTCACTTGCTCTGAGGGTAGCCATGTCATAAGCAGCTGTATAGCACAACCCACCTAGTAAGGAGCTGAAGGCTCCTGCCAACAGCCTCATGAATGAGCTTAGAAGTGGATAGCCCTCAATGTTTTCAAAGATGGCAGCCCCAGCCAAGAGGCTTACTACAACTGCATGGGAGACCTTAAGTAAGAATCAGTTCACAAGTTGCTGTTAGGTTCCTAGTCCACAGAAACTATGATATAAAAAATTCTTACTATTTTAAGCTGAAAAGTTTTGGGGTAATTTGTTACAAGGCAATATATAGGCAACTAATACATTATCCCATCTGTTAAAGGTAATTGTAGAATGTAGGGACAAAAGCATAGGCAGGAGCTATATCTCTTACTAGCCTGGGACTAAAGGGTAAAATGCAGAAGTATTCTAGTTGGTGATTATAACAATGATAGGGAAGAATATGATAATAATTACAATTACAACTGATACCCACTTTGTGCTTACTATACACAAGGCCTTGTGTTAGGTACATTACCTACATTGCCTCTTTTCATTCTCATATAAATCTTTGGAATGAGAATGATGACTAAACTGAAGTGCAAAAAAATAAGTGGCTTATCCTGAGTCACTTATTTTTAAAGGTGAAGGCAACATTCAAAGCTAGTTTTATCTGACTCCAAATTTCTAACCCACCTTGTTATACATGGCACATGTGATTGGCTGAGCTAATGTCAAGAATCTCAATGAAGACAAGATCAGTGAGAAATACAGACAAAAGCTTGGTCAAGAGGCCAAAGTCAGGTGTGGAGTTACTCAGAAGGCAGACTCGATATTCAAGAGGAATCACCTTCACTGGCATCTTCTCCTTACAATGAATGAACCTACAAAAGTCTAATATGTAGATTTTCATCTTCATTTCACAATCTCTTCAAAAAAAAACTCCCCATAGGTATTGTCTCTCATGCACCAGCTGATGTCATAACGGAGGAAAACTGGTAACAGAAGTAAACGCTACTGATGAACTCATTGTCTCGTGTCACCCTGGAGTACCTACTCGTACTATGTTATCATAGCAATTAATTTTTGATCTGCTTCTTTATTGAGTGCTTCAAAACAAATCCCGTGATATTATTCTGTGAAGAAATTTAGATATGAAATGGGAAAAAACTTATTATTTTTGGTTCGAGAATATAATTTTCTCCCTTCCTCACTATTTTCTTAAAGAAGTCAAGTTCTGTAAACCAGGATTTAAGAGACAAAGTTGCTAAGTAGCTTTTGCTTCAAGGCAGCAGTGTGACTATTCCATCTTTATCCATGCTATTCATCATTTAAGCATTTAACAGAAGTAGAAGAATAGTCAAATTCTATTTTCTCTGCAAATTTTGCAACATTTATACTCCTAATAACTATCAATTTCTTTAACCACTTGCTGAAGAGTAAAGTACTGTGCTTAGCTGATCAATGAAATTTGAGTAGTATACTAGGTGGCTGATGGTTCTAAGATTTGTATAAAATGTGAATATTGTAATGTCAAGCATTTTAACTTTTTTTTTTTTTTGAGTTGGAGTCTCACTCTGTCACCCAGACTGGAGTGCAGCGGCCACTCCCGGTCACTGCAGCCTCGACCTGCTGGGCCTCCAGCGATCCTCCCGCCTCAGCCTTCCAAGTAGCTGGAATTACAGGCATGGGCTACCATGCCCGGCTGATTTTTTAATCTATTGTAGAGATGAGGTCTCACTGCCTAGGCGGGTCTCGAACCCGCGGGCTCAGGCAATCCACTCACCTCAGCCTCCCAAAGGCACGGGATTACAGGCTGAGCCACCGAGCCCGGCAAGCATTTTAATTTAATATAATGCTTGCCAATAGCCAGTACAGAATAAAAAGGAGTGTTCATTTAAACAAAACAAATGAGGTCCCCTTTCAATAGATAATCTAGCTTGCTCCAACTGAGTTCTTGGTGCAGCCTACTGAGACTGCCATTTTCTTGACAAAGAGAAACGTTGAAGGTTATATATTGAGAGAGAATGAGAGAGAGGGAGAGAGAGAGAGAGAGAGAGAGCCCATGGCTAACATAGAGCAGATATTTCTTAACTTCTTCTTGATTACCCTTACCCCTCAATGAGATAAATGAAGCATTAAGAAAAAAGATTTTGTAAGGCAGTGTTAAATATTTTTGAAAAATCATTGGAAGGTCTAAGATTTTTGAACACTCTCCCAATTAGACTCCATTTTCATTATTACTATTATTATTATTATTTTGAGTTGGAGTCTCACTCTATTGCCCTGGTTGGAGTGCAGTGGCACATTCACGTCCACCCCAGTATCGACCTGTTGGGCTCCAGTGATCCTTCTGCTTCAGTCTTCCAAGTAACTGGAACTACAGGCACACACTACCACCCCCAGCTAATTTTTTATTTGTTTTTGTAGAGACGAGGTCTCAACCAAGTTGCCTAGGCTGGTCTTGAATTCACAAGCTTGGGCAATCCACTCACCTTGGCCTCCCAAAGTGCTGGGATTATCGTCTGAGTCACTGAGCATGACCAAGACCCCATTTTAACTCCTTGGGAGTAATAGACCCTCATAGAAAATACACAGACTACAGAATTAAGTCTAAGCTCCTTAAGCCTAGGAGAGAAAATCAAAGCTATGCCTTTATATCATCTCCTCCCGCCTATACCACTGCCTATACCTCTCTACCTACCTAAACAGACTTTTCAAGGTCAAAGATTCTGGCATTCATTTTGGTAATTCTAGTATTAAGTACAATGTGCAGGACATAGTAAGAAGCAATATCTCTTTGTAGATTAATGCACTTCAGCATACTCCAGACCAATCAGACTCTTTCATGTACCAATGCACTCCAAACACTTTCCTCATATTGTAGTCTCAGAAATTATGTTTTCAAGATTAAGAAGCCAGTCAAACTAGCTCTTTGTGGAGAAAAAAAAAAGTCTTACTGGGATGATGCCAAGGAAACTCCACAAAATTATAAAGCAAAACTAACAGTCAAGGCTATGAGAACTAGGCTGTCTCTTCCCAGGCCTCTTTGCTCTCTCAGTTTTCTCTGTAGACCAACTTGTTCTGCTTGTATGAAGGTTGCAATGGCTGCCATCCCAAGTCTAGACGATCTTAATGGCTTTGGTGATAGCTACTCTCTAATTTTCAATACGAGTCTCTTAGTTAAAAGTCTTAGAAGAGAGATTCTTATTGGTGGCACAAATCAGCATGTAGATGGACTCCCAGAAGTCAGTTAATTAGTGCTTGAACCAGCTATGACCAAAGTTCCAGGATCACAGGGCACTAATATGGCCTTTAGCAGAGTCTATTTCACTAGCACTTAACAAAATCAAGAAAATTACACTACAATTTTCACTAGGGATACAGGTGACTTTTAAAAATGATTTTATAAGATTTGACAAAACTACTAGCCCAATATTTGGAAACTGAATTTTCAGAAATGCAGACATATATCTGAAAGTAGGATTATTTGCATATGAAAGGGAAATTCTTAAGTATCTGGAGCCACTATAAATTTAGGTGTGAAAACCTGATCCACACATTATCTTGCTATTATGGCTAGGTAACAAATTACTCAGTAAGTTAGTGGTGATATGCTTGAAGAATCTATGCATCAGTAATTCAGACAGAGCACAATGGAGATGGCTGGTCTCTTTTCTGGGATGTCTGGGGCTCTGGCGGAAGACTCAAGTTGAAGATTCTAAGCTAGAATCATCTGAAGCTTCCTTCACTCACACATTTGGCAATTGATGTAAAATGTCATCTGGGTCCCCAGTTCCTTGCTCTGTGAACCTTTCCATGTGATTTTTCTACATGGGCTAGTTTGAACTTTCTTACAACATATGACTGGGTGTCAAGATCTGGCATCCTAAAAGTAAGAACCAGGTAGAAGTTTTATTGAGTCTAGTTTATGACCTAGACTTCAGTATTTCTTTTGCTGAGTTCTACTGGACTGAAGTGGGTGATTAAGGTTGGTCCATATCCAAGAGCAAAGAACAAATACCCTGCTTTCAGTGAAGTGTCAACATTACCTGTAAAAAGGCCATGTGGGATGAGATTTATTCAAATAACCATCTTTAGAAAATGTAATCTACTACAGTATAAATTTTTTTATTATAAAAAATCTGTTAAAATCCACAAAGCATATATTTCCAGATTCTATACAAATAATTAAAACATTTGTAGCATAAATTATATAAGAAGTATATTTAATTAGCACTTTTTTATCCAAATAACTTTGGTACCCATCCTTTGAATGGTGATGTGTCACCTTTTGCATTTTCTAAATGAATAATAGCGTGAGAAGTATTTAACTTTTGAAAATCTAAGACAAAGTTTTTCCCAAAACTATTTTAATATATTGAGTGGTTGCCCAACAACACATTTACTGATTACTGAACAATTACTGATTACTTTGTAATCAGAATTGGTATATACAAGACGACCCAAGAATAAAAAAGAATCTCAGGTGATAAACTAACCCAGCCTTCAGTGACCCCAGGTCTATTATTCTCATTCCTTGGAAAGAACCTCCTTATTTCTAAATCATGCCCATTTTTAAATCCTACTTCCTACTGAAGGCCTCCCTGACTACATAAAAAGCTCACCTCTTCTCTACACATTTTATTCTCATTTGCTTCAATGTTACAAAGCTTATTTCACTCTAGTTTGTTTCTCTAATTATTTTCTGGTTTAGTTTTGTTCCTTAGCATCCTGGTGGTGATGAGAATGGGGTACTCAAGTTATTTTCACACCTTTTTTAAAAAATCATACACTTAAACTAGTACAGCTCTGAATACGGCATAAATATCTGTAAGTCATTGATATATTTCCTAATTATAGTTGTGTCATTTAAAAACCTTCACATTAGCTGGGAGGAAGGAGTTCTGTTTCACAGAATGGGAAAGAAGACAAAAACAGAGAAAGACATCAATACAAAATTGTCAGTGACAAATATATGGATTGAAATTTTATTGGGGAAGGAAAAAAACTCTGGAAAATTCTGATTAAAGATGATGACAATAACCAGGAATTTATATTGAAAAGAAAGTGGACAGTATCTTCATGGAGCTTCATTCAATCATAGAAAACCTTTAAAGTAGTTGTTGAATATTTTGAAAAGCTACAGTCACCTCAGGACCATGGATTTCTTACCAGACAGGCTTCATCTGCCAGTTCATTTTGTTCAAGTTCATTCATTGTACAATTATATAGACCATTCATAATCTAAAGAGGCACAGAGGTTATTTAGTACAATTTTTAAAAGCGCCTGTTCAAATGAATCTATGTCCTTTGATGTAATACTATTCAGTTTAACAAAGGACAGAGTCTGGTTAACCAAGTCAATACCCTTTTTATGCTTCAAACTCAGGAACTGAGTCCAAAGGCTCCTGTCATGCCACCCTTCATTCTTCTTTTATCACCTTTTCCATTTTGACATTCTAAGTCATACTTTCCAACACAGTTTGGTGCAATATTGAAACAATGCAGTCATAAAAAAATGTGGTGAGAATGTAAATTAGTAAGACCTCTGTGGAAAGCAGTGTGTCAATTTTTAAAAGAACTAAAAATTGATTTCCCACACGACCCAGCAATCCCCCTTCTGGGAATATACTCCAAGAAACTCTAATCATTCTACAAAAAAGATACCTGCTCATGCATGTTTATGGCAGCACTATTCACAATAGCAACAACATGGAACCAAATGTGCTGCCCATCAAAAGTAGACTGGTTTAAAAAAATGTGGTACATACACATGATGGAATATTATGCAGTCATAAAGAAGGACAAAATTATGAATTTGCAGCAACATGGGTAGATTTAGAGTCTATCATACTCAGTGACCTATAAGAGAAACAAAGAACTGAGTACCACATGTTCTCACTTATCACTGGACCTTGAACATTTATCATAACATGACAATAAAGGGATTGGCAGTAGTGGGATGTTGCTAGGGGAGGGAGGAGGGCACATAACATCACCGAGAGTACCAGCTCCTAAACCTGGCAAAGTGAAGTCCAATGGGAGGCCCAAATTTCACCTGTATATAGACCACTTATGTACCTAATCCTGACTTATACCCCACATAACTTAAAAAAATATATTTTTTAAGATGTGTGAAGAAACAGTTTTCTTCAACAGTGATCCAATTCACATTACGTGTAACACAGTAAGAACCTATCAGAAGCTCCTTGGGTAACATGGCTGTATCATTATTTACTTTTGCAAATATCACCCCATGGTGAACACTACATTTTCTCTATTTCTATTTCTTTCACAAAAAATTCCAAAAGCTCAAAGGTTTTTTCATTCTCAGTTATAAATGCTATTTCTCATCATTAGCACTTATAAACAAGACTTTATCATTTATTTCTTAATTTCTAGATTTTACATGAGAATGGCAGACTTTTTTTCAAGCAGAAACTATTTCTAACACTTTTACATTTCTATTTTTTAAAAAAAGAAAAATTACATTTAGAATTAGAATATGACTTAGATTTCAAATGTCTTCCAAAACCATTTACTGGGGCTTCAGTAGAAATGTTTTTGACCTTTATTTTTAGGAAGGGCACTTACTGCCAGTTGCTCTTATCTTAAATCTGTTTAGTAAGAACAGGCATGGAAAGATAAGAAGCAGTTAAGCAGTTTCTCTGATGGCAAATCCTTGATTGCTATAAAAAGCGATTAAAAATACACAGCCTGGTAGGTTGCTTGCTTGCTTGAGAAGGGGACAAGGGGGTGGAGTAGGAGTTTATATATGCTATGAAGTAGTCAGGATGGGATATGTTCAGGATGTAGTTTACAAAAGAAGATGACATCTGTTTCTTCTATAAAAATTTTTTGGCAAGTTCTAACTTGTTAAATGACCTGTCCAACTTATTTGATCATGGTTGATAAAAACTCTGTCCTAGAGTTCATGACAACTAAAAAAGATGACTTGTTTTCTGTAGGTTCTATGACTTTTCTACTTTTATATGTACCTTTGTGTAAGATAACTTCTCTAGTATTTTGACATAATGCTATCCTTGAAGCATCTACTAGGAAATTACAGTAAAAATGGCACACTCTTACCATACAGTAAAGTGTTTTTAATTCTTGAGGTCTTTTGGGTGACCTTATAGTGAATTTCTTTATATTTTGTGGAATTTTTTCTCCCTCAATAGTGTTCAGTTTTATAGATGCAGAAATTTAACTTATTTTTGTGTCTATCCAGTATCCTAGTACTACCTAAGAATGAGAATTTTAATGTTAGTGTTAATTACTTAATTACTGTCACATACTAGACTATATATAAAGTCAACATTAGTGAACTTAGTCTGTTCCTTACTTACAATATTATTCTTTTATCCTTTCTTTTTATTAAGTAGAACTCTTAATTTCCTCCTTACTGTGTCTAGATTTATAAGTTGTAAATTTCTTACCTCAAATTTACTCTAAGTTTCATGCATCTAATAAAAAAGACAAATTATGATACTCAGAATGTGCATAAACAACAAATATTTACAAGGTGTATAATGTGATATGTCCTCAAAGACCCATTGGAGATGGAGAACTAAGGTCTAGAAAAACCAGAGACCAGACAACAAAAAAGATTATGATCTCCAATTTACCTCATTACTTTATTCATTCTTTTTCTTTTATTTTCATTGGATCTATTTACCACTTGCCTTAAGGTAATATTTTTTAAACAACTGCATTTGTTGTTAGAGAATGAAGCTAAAATTTTGATGTTTACGTCTATGTGTGTATGTGTTAATGGACTAATTACAATGAATTTTTATTATATCTTTCTTCTGCAACTGAAATTTAAGCTTGGACATTTTTACAAGTGAATATAGTCAGGTAGAAACTGAGGTTTGTGTAGTAGAAACATGGAGTAAATCTAATAAGTAAATGATATCTGATATTCAAAGTCAGTCACAGATCACTAAAGAATGTGAAGAAAGAGTACTTGGATACAAGGTTGGATAGTCCAGATTGCAGCCATGAATACAACTATAAGAGAATTCACAAATGCAGAACACCAAGCTTACCCAAGCTTGTTTTATAGACATAAATATTTACATTTTTGTATGGGGTATCCAGTATCTTAGTGATAACTAAGGATGAGAATGTCATTGTTAGTGTTAATTACTTAATTACCTTCACATACTGGACTATATATGTAAAACCTATATTTCCAATAGATAAATGGATATCAAATCAATATAGATCACAAAAAGAACAAAAAAATATTCTACTTGCCTTTTAAATTACAGTTTTCCTTTTTCAGATGGTTTAAACAAATGGATGTATATATGACACTAAATTAAAAGTTGATATCAACCATGTGATGAAATGCAATAGTTTTCAGTTTCTTATTGCTGAATGATGTGAGATATGAAATTTATGTTAGTGAATTATTAACAAAATAAATTGATTGTGACAGATTCAAATTTCTTTCTTACTTAAAACTGAGCATCTATTATCATTGTTAAGAAAAGAATGATTTTGAAAACAGTAGAAGAAAGAACAGGTGCTTAACCATTCAATACTTATCTACATTTTCTAATTTATGGTGAGGAAAAACCCAACATTCCAAAAAACAATGTACTTTTTGGGGGAAGGTATAAAATAATGCTTTGAAAAGAAAGAATTAAAATGATATGATATATAAATGTATACATAAGCAGAGTCAAGAAATAAACTTTCAACTTGGAGTACCTTTAGTAATGAATTTCATTTTATCCTCAGCTCAAATAAAATTATTTACTAGAAATAAAAAGTGAATTAAAAATTTTAAAACTTTAATATATGTTAATTGTCTTTTTGTTTAATTTATCTATTTGGTTAAGGGAGAAAAACTGTATTTGATTCAGAAATTCAGTCAATCGGAATAAGTACCTCTTCTATGAGGTATACAGAGTAAAGAAGAGACACAGTAGAAATCAGTATAATATTGAAAGTAATTTAGGAATTGAACTTGAATGCAAAGAACAAATGGAAAGAGGAGAGTGGAAACCATCACTAATAATGCTAATATAGAGGGCACCTTTTCTTTTATATGCAGATATGCTGCCACTGTTCTGTCATCCTAACATGTCATGAGTTACAAGAGTTAATTTAGAGGAGCAGAGTGGAACAGGCTTTGGAGTAAGAAGACGCTGAATTCAAGTCTTATTTTCCACCACTTTCCAGTCTTATAATGTTTAACCAAATTCTTAGCCTTTTTGAGTCTGTTTCTTTACCTTTACAATGGGAATACTATAGTTGTATCATGAGATTTATGACACAATATTGAGTATGACACAATATTGAGAATGACACAATAATATAAATAAAGCACAGTGCCTGGCACCTCATAGTTATAGAAATACCAGCCGGGCTCGGTGGCTCAGCCTGTAATCCCGTGCCTTTGGGAGGCTGAGGTGAGTGGATTGCCTGAGCCCACGGGTTCGAGACCCACCTGGGCAACTTGGCAAGACCTCATCTCTACAATAAATCAAAAATGAGCCGGGCGTGGTAGCACGCGCCTGTAGTTCCAGCTACTTGGAAGGCTAAGGCAGAAGGATTGCCGGAGCCCAGCGGGTTGAGGCTGCGGTGGCCGGGAGCGGCCACTGTACTCCAGTTTGGGTGACAGAGTGAGACTCCAACTCAAAAAAAAAAAAAAAAAAAAAGAAATATATACCAACACCTATCTATATCTACATCTATATCTAAAGTTTTCCTCTTCCAATTTTCCTAGAAACAGAAGCGTTTGCTTGGGAACAAAGACACAATAAAAAGGAAAACCAGTGAAGCAAAAAATTCATCTAGGACAAGTAACCTTAAATGAACAAAGACTTCCAGGTTCATTATTTATTCATACAAATTCTTAGAGAGGTCCCATCATATCAGCCCATGAGGACCTAAACACAAGTAGAACAAGTCTGGTCCCTTATGAAAGGAAGACAGTTAAGTAAGGAAGACACTAATAAATAGTTTTTATAAAATATGGTATGTTATAACAGATAAGAGCAAGAAAGTACAGAGGAAGGAGAATTAAATGTGCCTGTAGTCAGGAAAGAATTTGTGGACCCAGCAGCAGGGGTCCTCCAGAATAGAATACAGCTTCTGAAAGTGTGCTGCCAGACCAGCAACAAGAGGACCATAGCGGACTGGTTAGAAAGGGATCTCAGATCTACTGAGTCAGAAACCCTGGAAGCAGGA
The DNA here is from genome assembly GCF_000164805.1 of Carlito syrichta. Classification (NCBI taxonomy): domain Eukaryota; kingdom Metazoa; phylum Chordata; class Mammalia; order Primates; family Tarsiidae; genus Carlito; species Carlito syrichta. Next base: position 260,272 of record NW_007062975.1, read on the forward strand.
GGTCCAAAATCTATGTTTTAACAAACCCTCCAGGTGATTTTACATACACTAAAGAGAACCACTGAAGTAGAAGCTCATCAGGCAGATGAGAATTGAGGAGAGTGGCATTTTAGGCAGGGTGACATGTTCAGAGAGCAAATGAAAATTCCATATGACAGGAGAATTATGAGCTTAGAGGTGAAGGCAATGGATGAGAATGTACCTTAGAGCCAGATGGTGAATGTCTTCATATACTATGTTAAAGAGTGCAGACTTCATCTTATAAGAATAAGGGTTAGGAGCACTACAGAAAGCCCAATTTCTTTTTTCTTCAAATTTCTGCACAGAAAGTGGATAGCACATATGTATAATAAAATATGAGTTAAAATGAAAAAATCCTATTAAAGATGTATAAGTGTTAACTTTAGAATAGATTCTACTATAATTAATTCCATACACTACCATCATTCAAAGCAGCCCTATCAATGGTGAATACTGGATTTAAAGAGAGGGGAGATAGTGATTCCAGGCTGAGTAGCTTGCAAAAAACAATTTACCTTACTCTTCTTTATTTTCTGTTGAAGTTCAAACAATCGAATTTCAGTTTTCTCATGTGGAAAATGGACAGAAACACATTCCAAGAGTTGTGAGAATTAAATGGAATAGGCATTCAAAGTTATTGTGAGCTTTAAAACATATATACACTGCAAGATATTCTTGTTAATACTATAACAACTCTTCATTCTTTCTGTGCAAATAAATATATCAAAAGGGTAGTGTAACTGCTGAGAAAATAAACACATCAGAAATAATTACTTTTTTCCATGCCAAAGAATGTCTCGACTGGGTAAGGCTACAAATATAAGCCCAGAACCTATCAAAATTGAACAGAAGGAAGAAATATCCAAGGGTTAGACCCTCAGAGGAGAAGAGAAAACCCAGACCCTACTGCCTCTACCCCACATTCATGTGTGGACATAATTAAGAACTAACGGCTAATGACAGCACAAACAGAACTAGGGACAAATTTTGGGCCACTACACTAAAGATAAAAATATTTGAGTTTTGCACCTGGATATAAATGAGATCAGACTAAAGGCTGATCCTAGACACAGATAAGAGAAAGCCTTCCAATGAATTACATTCAGACTCCAGGATTAGAAGTTTCCAATTTCAGATGCTAAGGCAGAATTTTACCATCAACAAAGCCAAAGGGGAAATGATATTTGAAAACCAACAGATAGAGTTTTTTTGCCTTCTCCTGGCTGAAAGCCAGGTATGCAAGCCAAAAGGACAGGATTCAAAGTCAGTTAAAAGCAGAAGGAGTAATTGCAGACACTCTGCCTCCAGCCAAGTTGTGGGCAACACAAAAAAACCTGACTTCTTTGGGGACCTGGCTTTAGCTGTAAAACTCTTAGAAAAAAATCAGTGCAAATGAAAATACAGATACCAGTATGCAAAACATATCAAAATCTGTCAGACTCCCTAGTACTAACAGGGGACCTTAATCTCTCATTTTATTCCTTTGCATAAATGCACCTTACTGTTATTTTAGTTGCAGCAGTTAACGATGCCAAATCCAGGCAGTGTCAAAGTATTGCAGACAATAACAAAGCCACAATGTTGTTTAAAGAATATATTGGTTGTATTAACTACATCAGCTAAACACATGTATAAATGCTTCTGGTGCTGTATAAAAGTCCTCAGAGATTTTTAAAACATACTTACAGTGATTACAAAGGTTGAATATTTATAGTTGAAAATTTGAAGTGTTTGAAAAGTAATGAAGAAAAAAACAATTGTGATTTTGCCATTCAATGGTAACCTATGCTAAAAATTTACCCTATTTTCTTGCAGCCTTTAACAGACATATTGCTTAATCTCTAACATTACATCATAAGCACTTTTCCATATTATTAAAACAAAACTCTTCAAAGACATAATTATATATAATACAGGCAAAAATTCTATCAAACTATTATGTGATGATGTAATTTAAACACATCCCTATTGATGAACATTTAATTTTCATCATTATTAAGAATATTGTGATTAATGTCTTTGGGCATAAGTTGCTGGTTACATTCAGAAGGAATTTTCTAAATAGTAGATGTATATAACAAAAGTCTAACATTTATTTGTATACTACCTTCAAGGCTTTTTTGCATATACATGACTACAATCACATTGGAATCATATTTCCTTCCTTCCTTCCTTCCTTCCTTCCTTCCTTCCTTCCTTCCTTCCTTCCTTCCTTCCTTTCTTTCTCTAGTCCGTGTAAGAATTTCAGACTATTAAAATTTAAAATATTAATTTTGTCTGATTTTTCACTTAGTACAATTTTAGCATTTTTCCTAAACACTAAACATTTTTTTGGAAAGGCAGTTTTGAACGACTGAATGTACTGTATCTTATGGAATCACAATTATCTTCATAATAATATTCTTACTATTGTGTAGGTAGTCAGAACTTGGCACCAATATAAATATTGTTGAAATAACTAGTATTCAAATTTTAGGATGCATTTCTGATTTGAATAAACATAATCAATACTATTAAAAATATAAAATATAAATTTCTAAAAATTTTGTCCAAAAGCATTACATATTCCTACAAGCCACATATTAAATCAACTATCCTTTACAGATTACAGTTCACCTATTGGTCTTCAAAAAACAATGGTCATTCTAATTGTAGAAAGTGTTCATTTAATTTGCATTTCTTTCATTAATTAGTGGTTGAGTCTTTCAAAATTCATTTATTATTTATAATTCTTATTTTATGAATTATCTATATATGCTTTTAGCCTTTTTCCTCTTAAAGATTTGCTCTTAGCCATAAAGAACAAAATTATGAACTTCATAGCAACTTGGGTAGATTTAAACAAAGAACTGAGTACCACATATTCTCACTCTTATATAAGCGAACTCTAAACATTTACCATAACATAATAAGAAAGGGATTGGCAGTAGTGGGACACTACCAGGGGAGAGACAGCGGGGAGCACATGACATCAGTAAGGGTACCCGATCTCAAACCAGGAGAAGTGGGGACCAAAGGGAGGCCCAAACTTTGTATGATGACCACTTGCATACCTAATTCTGAATTGTACCCCACGCCTTTATTTTTATTTTATTTTATTTTATTTTATTTTATTTTTTTGAGTTGGAGTCTCACTCTGTCGCCCAGACTGGAGTACAGTGGCCACTCCCGGTCACCGCAGCCTCGACCCGCTGGGCTCCGGCGATCCTTCCGCCTCAGCCTTCCAAGTAGCCAGAATTACAGGCATGCGCTACCACGCGGCTGATTTTTTGATTTATTGTAGAGATGAGGTCTCGCTGCCCAGGCGGGCCTCGAACCCGCGGGCTCAGGCAATCCACTCACCTCAGCCTCCCAAAGGTGCAGGATTACAGGCTGAGCCACCGAGCCTGGCTTACCCCATGTCTTTAAAATAAAAAAAATTTAACAAAAGAATTCGCTCTTTTACTCATCGTTTATATTTTAATCCTCAATCATATGACAGATCATTAATATGAATATTTAATATACCAGTAATTTTTAACATATAAAATACTTACTTTTTTTTTTTTTTTTTTTGAGTTGGAGTCTCACTCGGTCGCCCAGACTGGGGGGCAGCGGCCGCTCCCGGCCACCGCAGCCTCGACCCGCTGGGCTCCAGCGATCCTTCCACCTCGGCCTTCCGAGTAGCCGGGATTACAGGCGCGCGCTACCACGCCCGGCTGATTTTTTGATTTATTGTAGAGAGGAGGTCTCACTGCCCAGGCGGGTCTCGAGCCCGCGGGCTCAGGCAATCCGCTCACCTCAGCCTCCCAAAGGCGCGGGATTACAGGCTGAGCCACCGAGCCCGGCTAAATACTTACCTTTTATATAGCAAATCCGTTATTATTTCTCTTACATTTTCCTCTTTATTTTAATGCATTAAAAAACTTCCTTCACCCTTGTTATAAGGAAAATATGTTTACTTTCAGATGTTGTTTTCTGTGTGTGCTTCCCCCCCCCCATTTAACCCTTAAATCCATATGAAATTTATTTTGGTGTATGGTTCAGCAAAATGACCTTAGTTTACTCTTTTTCAGTAGTTATCCAGTTGCTGTAAAATGTACTTAATGGTTCCTTCCTGCCTATAATATATAAAGGTATGTAACCTAGTCTATGTTGTAATATTAATATTTATCAAAACAGACTATTAAATAACATATAAATTAATATAGTTGACTATACACAGATTCTCATACAGAGTTTCTTTCTGGGCTTTTATACTCTTAGGATATTTTCCCATACTCTTTATTCAGCATAGCACTACTCTAAATATCATACTTTTAGACTACATTTGGAAAATATTAGTGATAATCACACACATTCTATTTTACCAGAAAATTGGTTAGTTTATGCATTTATTTCAGATTAATTATATTTTTTCACTTTCCAAAATAAATTCCCTAACAACAAATTTTTTCTAGGAGTTTTCTTGAAATCATAATCACATTGGATAAATACATTAACTTAAGGGAAAGTCATAACCTTCAAGTACTCATGTTTTCCATGTAGGCAATGATAAACTGCAAAATGTATTATTTTTTAACACTTTGTACATCTACCTCGCTAGAGAACTAGTAATTAAATGGCCAAAAATGATGTACAGCAAAAATAGAAGAACAGTAAATGGAGATTATCCAGCTCCCAGAGAGAAATAAAAACAAATTTTGAGTTTTTAATAAAAATGGAACCTAACCCTGAATTGTACCCCGTATCTTTAAAATAAAAAATTTTTTAAAATCCTATCATCTGCAAAAAAAAAAAAGTGGTGGGCTATTTTGATGTTAATTTTATTCTGTTCTAAGCTCTCAGTTCAACAGGCAATTTGAGCACTGTTTTACTATATATAAACTACTTTCCTGAAAAGTATTCAATACAAGAATTTCATATTAGCTTTTGTGTATGCAAGTATCAAATTACTAGGAGACATAATGAAGTTACTCTAGATTGGTAAAAGTGATCTAAATTACTTGAATACCACCTTTTTTCTAAGAAGTCACTAAAAGAGAACCCAAACAAAAGCTGAAAGGGAAGATAAGACAGATAATTGAAAGTTTTCAGCAGTTGGCAAATTCATTATATAGATCCTTCTGAATTGCTATTGAAACAAAGAGCAACTTAATCAAATGATAAAATCAAGCAGTATCAAATCATTAAATTTATCTTTTCAGTTTGAGATAATTGTAGATTCATAGGCAGTTGTAAGAAATAATATAAATTGTAAGAAATAATATAAATCCCATGGGTCCTTTGCCCAGTTGTCTCTATGGAAACATCTTACAATATTACATCCAGGATATTGACATGTGTACAGTCAAGATACAGACAATTACATCACAAGCATTCCTTATGTTGCACTTTTATAGTAGCAACCACTTCCCTCCTATGCTATACTTTACCTAATCCCTGGCAACCACTACCAGTTCTTTATTTCTTTAATTTTGTTGTTTCAAAAATGTTATAAAATGAAATCATACATTAAATGATTTCTCCTTCAGCATAATTCTTTGGAGAGTCATCCAGCTTCCTGCAAGTGTCAATAGTCTGTTCCCTTTTATTGCTGAATATTATTCCATGGTGAGAGTTCATCACGATGTGCTTAACCATTCACTCATTGGGGGACATCAGGGATGTTTCCAGTGTGCAGCTATTACAAATAAAGCTCCTATAAACATTTGTGTTCAAGTTTTTGTGTAAACACAAGGTTGCATTTCTTTGTGATGAAAGCCCAGGAATTCAATTTGCTGGGTCATGTGGTAGTTGCTTGTTAAGTTTTTATAAAATTGTTCCAGAGTAGCTGCACCAGTTTACATTCCCACCAGCAACGCACAAGTGATCCAGTTTCTCCACCTCTTTGCTAGCATTTGGTTTTGTCACAATTTTTTTTTTAATTTTGAAGATTTTGGTAATTGTGTGTTAACATCTCATAGTGGCTTTAATTAGCATTTCCCTAATGGTTAATGATTTTGAACATCTTTTCGTGTGTGTGTGTGTGTGTGTGTGTGTGTATTTTTCATCTGTATATCTTCTTTAGTAAAATATCTCTGCATGTTCTTTGCTCATTTTCTAAATAGATTGTTATTGGGGTTTTTTTACTGTTGCGTTTTGAGATAGCAGTTCTAGGTTAACTTTGTGGTTTGTAAATATCTTCATCACTTTAAAAGGTCTCTTATAGGGCAAATGTTTTTAACTTTATAAAGTTCAATTTATCAGTTTTTCTATTTATAAATTGTGCTCTCAGTGTTAAGCCTGGCACTCTTTGGCTAGCTCTAGGTCTGGAAGATTTTCTCCTGCTTTTTTCCAAAGGTTTTATAGTTTCATATTTTATATTTAATCTGTGATCCATTTTTGTGTAAAGTGTGAGACTTAGGTGGAGACCCGTTTTTTGGTCATTAGATGTCCAGCACCATTTGTGGAAAAGACAATCCTTAATCCATTGATGGCTTTTTCACCTTTTTCAAAATCACTTGAGTATATTTGCATGAGTCTATTTCTGACTTTCCTTCTCTGTTTCATTTGGTATTAGGTTTGTTTTCTGACAGAACTTCGAAGGCACTGTCCCACTATCAGTTGGCATTTTGAAATGCTGATTGAAAACTTGAGTATGACTTTTATTCCATGATAGAACGTTTGTTTGTTTTTTTCTTTTTCAAAATCTTTTGGACTTTTCTTAGGTCTTGATGTTCTAAAATTTCATTAGCATCTCTCTGGGTCTTTTAAAATTCATTGTTCTCAACATTATTTTCTCAACATGTTTTGTCTGGTTTTAGAACTCTTATTGGACAGACTTCAAATGGAGTCTCTTTGTTTACTTTTCTCATATTTTGTATCTTTCTTTTTCTTTTCCTCCTGGAAGATTTCCTTGAGTTTTTCAAAAATTTTTGATAATTAAACTTTAAAACTCTATAAATTTTTTTAATTCTTTGATTTCTTCATTTTCCACATTAGAAAATTATTTTAGAGATTATGTATTTTTAATATTTCTGAGGATACCAAAATAGATACCTTTAAAATATCTCTTTTATTTTCTCTAGAATAGTGGTTCCCAACTAGTACTGATTTTGTCCTCCAGGGGATTTAATCATATTTTATCTATATATTGAGACATTTGTGTTTACAATGGGCAGGAATTGGCATTGCTTGCTATTTGAATCTACTAAATAAAGACCAGGGATGCTGCTAAATGCCCTACAACATATAGAACACCTCCCCATAACAAAAATGTATGTGGTCCAAAATGTTGATAGTACAGAAGTGGAAAAATTCTGCCTTGAGGTTACTTGTTTTCCTTCCTTCCTTCCTTCCTTCCTTCCTTACTTCCTTCCTTCCTTCCTTCCTTCCT